>NC_050444.1:138665368-138768022 GCF_903995425.1 Onychomys torridus
ACCGAGGAAGAAGATGGCCAGGCCTGGAGGCTCATTGGAGTCAGGTTCTGCCTGACCTTAGGGACCTCCCAGTCAGACAGGAGAGTTGACATGGAGGCATTAAGCCCACCTTGAGTAGCATCAGAGCCATGGAGCTCTTGGGCCAGCTTTTGGTGAGTTAGGGAAGGCTTCCTGGAGGAGGAAGCGCAGCCATCAGGTGAGGCTTCTCAGAGCAAAGCTGTTTTCTGGTCTCTCCAGATGAGTGTGAATTTCTGGGATAGGAGGATTTCAAGCTGAGCAACAGCATAGGGCAGGGGCTGGAAGGAGAACACAGGAGAGGGAAGGCATTTTAGGGTTTCTGTTGCTGTGATAAAACACGGTGGTTTATTACTACAACTCTCAGGTCACACTCCATTGCTGAAGGAAGCCAGGGCAAGAATTCAAACAGAGCAGAAATGTGGACAGGAGCTGATGAAGAGGCCATGCAGGGACACTGCTTACTGACTTGCTCCCCATGGCTTGCTCAACCTGCTTTCCTATAGCACCCAGGACCACCAGCCCAGGGGTGACACCAGCCACAGTGAGCTGGGCCCTCCTCCATCAGTCACTAATTTAAGTAGTGCACCACAGGATAATCTGGCAGGAGCATTTTCTCAGCTGAGGCTCCCTTTTTCCAAATGACTCTAGTTTGCATGAAGTTGACATAAAATCGGCAAGCGCAGGAGGGGGAGACAGTGGTGAGGGTGGGAGGTGGGCTGAGTTGTATTGAGGGGTCTGTAAGACTACTCTACAGACCTGGAGCTTAATCCATAACCTCTGTGCCTGTGTGTGTGGCTTGAGAAAGGGTCAGGAAGCCTCATGTGGGTATAAGTGCAGGCGTGCAGGTGGAGCAGACTGTGAGGTGGTTGTTTCACAGCTGATACCAACCATGATTACAAGGCACTGAGCCAGCATCCACGGGCCAGGGCACAGCCATGTTTTTAGAGACATGTGAGCCGAATTATGCAAAGCACAGAGGACCAAACACAGTTATTGCCCACCTTATGCCCTCCCTTCCCCCAGGTCACATTCAACATATGAAAATCCATAGATGTGAATGCATCTCGGAGGGGCCTGCTAAGGCTAGAAGTGTGCCCAACTTCTGGGTGTTCTGTGACAAGACCTTTCCTGGGGAACACAACACACACACACACACACACACACACACACACACACACACACACACACATCTATTCACCCCAGAGAGGGAGCCTACGAGAGACCAACGGGTTTTATTGGGGTTACATACAGGAATATAGGTGAGGGGGTTACTTACAGGAGCAGAAATGACTCTAAGCTGCATCATCAAAGCTCACCCCAGCAAGCATGACAGCTCAGAAAGCTGGGAACCCAGAGTACACTGCACAGCCCACAAAGCAGCTCAACAGTTTGGGGAGTGTCCTTTCCAGGTAGCTCAGTTGGTAGATACCTCTTCCAGGCTGCTTGGCTGGTCTCTGCTTCTTCCAGGCAATTTGGCTAATCTGTTTTCTTTGTAGCTTGGCTTGTTTGAAACTAGCACTCAGCAGTCTTCTTATTGCTTACTCTGGGCCTAGTGAGTCTGGTCAGTTGCAGGGACTACCTGAAGCTATTCAGAGTTGTTTATCTTCTGACTTAATGAAATGTTTCTGTCTCAGGGGGAAACTTACACAACACTGGGCATTGTTCCTTTGCTCCCATGGGCTGCAAGCAGGGGCTAAATCAGGGGAAGACCCTTATAGATCACCCCTGTTGTTGGTTGGCACTGCATCTGGGGAGTCCCAGGCCTGTTCTAAGGAGGAACTGTCCAACCATAGAACAACTTTCTGTAGTGGGTGTTGCTTCTTGTCCCCTAGACTCCAATGATCGGTGAGGCTTGGGGCTGAAAACTGTCACCCTAAGAATAACTCTTACTCTCCTAAGATTTTGGGCTGCCAGGGTGGGTTCAGACAGAAGGTACTTGAGCAGTGTGGGCATATCACATAGGGTGAACCTCCCATCTGCTGTGGATGGTAAAGAGGGCCTTGTGCTAGGTGGAGTGGAGCTTAGATATCAGGGCTACTTTGGAGTGTGAGTCTAAGGTGGGACAAGCGGGTAGGGGAGGTCCCTGGAGCTACTAGCATTTGGCCTGCTCCTGGGTGCTGTGAGTGGGAGAAGGCAATGGTCATGAGCCAGGTATTGCTCCATGGTGCACCACATGGGTTAATCCATTCAAGCCTTCTCACACTGTGGGAGCAGGGCCGTTAGCACCGCACCATATGGGGGAGGGGTGTAGGTGCCCATGAGGTTGGCATGGATCGACAGCAGTGGAGGCCACTTCCCAACAGATGGGCCCCAGTGTCTGCACCATTGCAGAATCTTTGTGTCTGCCTGGACGTCCTTGAGGACAGTGATGGGCCTGTGTCAGCCTTCTGTCCCCGGAGACTGGTGCAGGCCCAGTGCCTGGAAGTTGACCAGGGTCTGAAGGGAAAGAAGAGGAGAGAGGCAGGGGAAGGAAAACAGGGATGGGGCAGGGCATAGGCAGACCCTCCACTGGCATCTGGGGCCTCCTGTCCTGTCCCTGTACCCACCCCAGCCTGCTGGGATACCATCTGTACCTGTCACCCATGGGTGCTCCCTGCCTCCTGAAGCTCAGCAGTCCCCTTGTCCAAATCCATTTTTCCACCAGACAAACGAGGGCCGGGCCCGCCTTCCCATTCACTCCGACAGGCTGCCTGTCAGCTGTCGTGGCATCTGCTCTTGTCAGAAAAATTAAGAAGGAAGCAAGAGATGCCACAGTCCCTGGGTTGCCAGCCTGGTGGAGACTTCAGGCTGACTTCTACTGGGAAGGGACTAGGAAGCTGGCCTGGGCCAGGGGGGACACGGATTCCCCACAGGTTCTCTTCCCTAAGAGGGAAGGGTGGTTAACAGTGTGGTTTCCTGAGCCACCCCCTGGGCTGAGTGTTTGGGTCTCACTTAACCTCTCTGTGCCTTGATTTTCTAGACTATAAAACAAGGAAAAGTATGTATGAATTAAATGAATTATTACTAGCAAAGTGCTTAGAACAAAGTAAGTTCCTGTCATTGAGTGTGATGAGTACTTCTGGAAGTTTACTGAGTTCTCCTTTGCCCCCAGGGGTTGAAAATGAATGAGAAGGCCTGCCCATGGCTCACCCAGAGCCAGAGTGGTAGGGGCGTCCCCTGGAGGAGGCTTTCTGAGTTCTGCAGACCCCTGCCTACCCTAGTCTTGTTGCCTCTGCCCTGAGAACTCCCAGTGTGCTGAGGGAGGTTGAGGCATAATGGGAGACTTGCTGTGAGAAGTAGGTACTCCAGGAAGGAGAGACCTGTGAGGACAATGGTGGCTGGTGAAGAGGGCCTTCTTGAAGGCTGGGAGAGGCTGGGATTGGCAGGAGGGGGCAGAGATGTGAAGCACCAGCTTGTTTTGTTTTTTCGAGACTGGGTTTCTCTGTGAAACAGTCCTGCCTGTCCTGGAACTCTCTCTGAAGACCAGGTTGGCCTTGAACTCACTGAGATCCGCCTACGCCTACCTCTGCCTCCACCTACCTCTGCCTCCACCATCCCCCCCCCCCCCCCCCACCATCCCACCTTTGGTTTTTAAGGCAGGATTTCACTACCTCATAGTCTTGCTGTCTTGGAACTCACTATGTCAATCAATTCACAGAGACACTTGTCCCTGCTCCCGAGTGGGCCATCATGCCAGGCCTAGACCTTTGTTTGTAAAGCCGGGTGTCCCCACACAGCTCTGGGTGATCTGGAACTCACTCTGTAGCTCTAGTTGACTTCTAAATTTCCTTGATTCTTCTGCCCAGCTGGTATCCCTGAAAAAATTGTCTCGTTATGTTGCCCAGGTTGGCCTCAACAGTCCTGGGTTCAAGTAATGCCTTCTGAGTAGCCAGTACTGCCCATATACCTGCCACCAAGCCCTGCAACACCCAGCTTGCTGGTCACGCAGAGGCTGAGCACCGCAGGCTCTGTCCAGCAGGGGGCAGCCGCGGTGCGTGGATGTTTGCCCGCTTTGCTGCCTTGCTACTTAGAGAAGGGCCTAGGTGGTGGGGAGGTCAGACCAGGGTGTCTAGGGTTGGCGCGCCACCGTCACATCTCAGAGCCAGTCCTGCCAGAGACCAAGGACGCCCACAAGAGCAGGGGTCTTTAGTCATTCTCAGTCCTGGGACAGTGTTAAAAGTCACGCTGGCAGCGCTAAAATTCTCCGGAGCCTGTGCCCTCCCCAGACCACTGTCAATTAGTTCCTGGGGGTGGGGCCCAGGAACTCCAAATGCAGAAATCTCTGTCGCCAGGATTTGAGATTGGGCAGACACATTCCAGGGCCACCCTTTCCCTCCTGAGCTGGAAGTCCTGGGTGGGTGACAGTTCTAGGAGTGAGTGACCAGGGCTAATTGGGAGGGTGAGAGGTGATGGGATGAACAGTACACAAAGGAGGTGTCTGTTCCCACCTTTGGAGGGGAAAGTTCTCAGAGGGGATGGACATGTGAGTTTTTGAGCATGTGTGCATAGGTGTACTTTGAGGGTTCAGGGTGACTACATGTATGCACACACAGTTCTCTAGCCTGTTCAGGTGTTACATATACAAGTTGGTACAGAAAAGTTAAAAATACCCAGAACTTCTGCACACACACACACACACACACACACACACACGGACACGGACACGGACATGGACACGGACACGGACATGGACACGGACACAGACATGGAGCTGTGCTTTCTCTGACCATCTCAGGGATGCCTGCATGCCCTGTATCTGTGGGTCTTTTCAAGCCTCTGCAGACGTGGAGGCTCTGCTGTTTGAAGGTGTTTCCCTTTCTTCTCCCGTCCAGCCTGATAGATGTGCCTTCCTAGTACAGCCTCCCCACAGACCATACACAGGCAGGATCTGTGTGGACAGAGTCAAGTGTGGGCTTAGAAAAATCCACAGCCCTCCAGGCGTGATTGCTTCAGCCAGCCTCTAGGCGGGCAGCTGCTGGCCCTGATGGTCGCAACCTCCTCACAGCGGATGCAGCTGGCACTAGGCACTGGATACCCACCCACCCAGCTAGGCTCACCCTGTTGGAAAGGGTGAGGGAGGCCCCAAGCTATGCAGGTCTGGATGGGGACACAGGACTCCTAGACAGCCCAGCTATTGGATGGCTCTGGTTGTCACTATTCTTCCGATATTTGTTCAATATTTTTTTAGCAGAGAGGATAAAGGTGATGTTCCGTTAGTGAAAGTGGTGTATGTGCTTACTGGACCGAATGGCTGATCACAGGGGCTGAGTGTGACATACATCTTCGTTTATTGAGTTGTCTTTGAGATCAGAGTTCTATCATTTAGAGGACGTGGTGGTGACAATCCATCTTCATTGTCACCTTGGTGGGGTTTGGAATCACCTAGGAGACACATTTCTTATAGTGTCTGGGAGGGTGTTTCCTGAGAGGATGATTAAGCATAGAAGACCCCCCCCCCCAATGTGGGCAGTATCATCCCACTGGATGGAGTCCCATATTGAATAAAAAGGAGAAAGTGGGGCTGGAGAGATGGCTCATCAGTTAAGAAAGCACACTACTCTTATAGAGGATCTGGGTTTGGGTCCTAGCACCCACATGGGACAGCTCACATCTGTAATTCCAGTGCTAGGGGACCCAATGCCCTTTTCTGGCCTCTGAGACCACATGCATACCCTACCCACCAACAACTATTCACATCATTATGGAGAAAGTTCTCTGAGCAGTACTTACCTCTTTGCTTCGTGGGTGTGAACGTCGTGTGACCAGCCACTCCATGGCCCTGCTGCCACACTTTCTCCACCACAATGGTATGTGCCCCCTAAAATGATGCAGGACTAAGCCCTTCTTCCCTTAAGTTGCTTCTGGTGAGGTATTTTATCCCAACAAGGGGAAGTATAACTAATGTAGCTTTGCCTCTCATTTAGGATGGAGGCTACTGAGAACTTGTCCACAGACAGGACCCTGGGTTGTCTGGGTTGAGAATTGTGTCTCTCTGCAAGAGAAGCAAATAGGCCTTTCTGTGAGGCATAAGCAAACCCCTCCCCTGGACACACGGCTTTGGATGGGACTTCAGAACCAGGCCACAGATGGGGGAGGGAGTGCGCTCACCTGTCCATAAGCTGGGAGGCAGGCCAGTTCACAAGGGTGAGAGGGTGGGTGTGCTGAATCTGTGTGATGCATTGTCTGATGTTTGTATGTGGTGTGGTATGGTGGTACAGGAAATGTGTCTTGTGTGGGATGTGCGCCATGATGAGCATGTGGTACCTGGGTGTTGGGTAGGGTGGGAATGAGCCTGAGTGGGACAAGCTTCTTTTGGAGAGGGAGGAGGTGGGTTTATGTGTGCACTGGGATTATGGGGTTACAGTGGAGGTGAGGCAGGTGTTCCAGTGTTTTCTGTTGGATGGGATGGCTTGGGTATTATCTATCTATCTATCTGTATCTCTGTGAGTGTGTGAGTGTGTGTGTGTGTGTGTGTGTGTGTGTGTGTGTGTGTGTGTGTGTGTTGGGCTGGGGAGGGGGCATTCCTGAAGGCTGGCACATTCTGATCAAGTTTTTGCATTCATGGGCAGGCCTCCCCAAGGTCCCACCCAGCCTCAGGCTGCATGGATGGGGATGAGCTGGACTCAGTCCTGATGCTGTTTCAACCATATTGCCCGAGGGATGAGAGGCTAGCAGGGCTCTGTCTGTGAGCTTGTCCTGTAGGTAGGAAGGATGGGTGGTTGGCAGTTTGTGCTGCAGCTTTGTCAGGAGTCCTGGGCCTCTGACAAGCCTGTCTTGTGACCTCCATCCAGGTGTTCCATGAAGGTCAGCCCAGCACTGGAGGACAGCCACTGCCTCCTCCTCCAAGCCTTCCATGCCAAGAGACATCACCTCTTTTGACCCCCAAGGCTAGGTTAGCTCTTTCCTATGCCTCGGGCCGCTGGCCCTTGTCACCCAGCTGGGCCAGCCCTCTACCTCTCTTCCCAGGAAGCCTCACTCAGCACCAACTTCCAGCTTCCACTGAAGTGATAGTTAGCGTGTGTGTCCCCACCACACAGTAGTTCTTTCAGGCACCACGGGGAAGCTCCTGGGGAGCTTAGTACTAAGAGTCTGCCTCAACTTCCATGTGACCTGCCTGGGCGGGTTCCTAATGCTGGCTCGTGCTGCTGAGGGTGAACAATGGAGAGGGTGAGACATTCTCTATCTGATGTCCAGGCTGCTGGCTTGAGTCTCTCTTGATAGAAAGTGGCACCTGCAAGTGATGCAGTGCCTGCAAGTGATGCAGCTACAGCAAGTTGTGCAGCCACTGTGAGTGATGCATCCACTGCGAGTGATGCAGCCACTGTGAGTGATGCAGCCACTGTGAGTGATGCAGCCACTGTGAGTGATGCAGCCACTGTGAGTGATGCAGCCACTGTGAGTGATGCAGCCACTGTGAGTGATGCAGCCACTGCGAGTGGTGCAGCCACTGCGAGTGATGCAGCTAACGCTCATCCTTAGGATTAGGTTGGGCGTCCTGGCAGGAAGGGTAAAAACTGCAAGGAAAGTGATGGAGTCCCCCCGCTTTTTGAGACAGGGTTTCTCTGTAGCTTTGGAGCCTGTCCTGGAACTCACTCTGTAGACCAGGCTGGCCTTGAACTCACAGAGATCCACCTGTCTCTGCCTCCTGAGTGCTGGGATTAAAGGTGTGCATCACTGCTGCCGCCGCCGCCGCCATCACCACTGCCCGGCTGATGGAGTCCCTTTCAAAAAGAGCTTTCTTTGTCCCCAGGGTTTACGCTATAGCTCCGGCTGGCCTTGAACTTGTGATTTTCTTTGCTCAGCCCCTCAAGTGCTGGGGTTATAGTCATAAACCCATAAACCTGGTTTAAGGAGGATCTTTATGATCTCCAGGTCCTAGGAGAGATGGAAATCCCAAGCAGAGGGTACTACCGTCTGTCCTCTGACAGGGACCCCAGCCTAGCACAGTATGCTGGTGGGTGATCTTGGGGACTTGGAATGTGGTTGTGGTGCAATGGTTCTTGCTGAACAATGGCCATGATGAGCACAGTCTTCTTACATTGTTTGGTGTGTGCGCGCGCGCGTGCGCGCGCGCGCGCGTGTGTGTGTGCACATGCACCCATGTGTGGTACTGGGGATGGACCCCAGGCCCCCCCCCCCCACAAGCTGCTGTATCAGCTTTCTCAACCTCTGTACAGTGGCTGTGTGTGTAGTGGGGAGGTGTATAGTAGAAAGGCAGTGGATAAAGTCGATGATAAGATAGTCACCCTCTTGATGCCAAGACGGTTGAGAGAGTGACTGTCAACCCTTCGTGGATCCTAGCTGCCAAGTCCTATAGGCTCTGCCCATCACGTTCTGGAACTGTAGTCTCCTCGCATCCCAAGAGCAGGCACCTTTGTCCCCTGTCTGGGGGAGACTAAGGCAAGGACTGTTGTGGAATATCATTTTAGCCAGGCAAAGGTGTGTCGCGTTTGTTTATGCCGCAGAATGGTACTTTCACTGTGTACAGGTGGGCTACTTTTGTTTGTGCCGCATTTGTTGAATGACGTAAAGATGTGCTGCATTTGTTTCACCTGGCCTGCCTAAGGCACCCGATTGGTCTAATAAGGAGCTGAACGGCCAGTAGCTAGGCAGGAGAAAAGATAGGCTGAGCTGGTGGGCAGAGAGAATAAATAGGAGAACTCTAGAAAGAGAAGAGAAGGAAGGATGAGAGGAGGAGGAGGAGGAGGGGTGAGGAGGAGGAGGAGGGAGGAGGAGGAGGAGGAGGGAGGAGGAGGAGGAGGAGGAGGAGGAGAGAATGAGGGAGACATCCTAGGCCAGAAGCCAGGCAGCTGTCAGTCAGCCAGACCGACAGACAGCGGGAAAGAAAAGGTAAAAAGCCCCAAGGAAAAACGTAGATGAAGAGAAACCGGTTAAGTTATAAGAACTTAGCAAGAAAAGAGCTAAGCTAAGGCCGAGCATTCAAAACTAATAAGAAGTCTCTGTGTCATGATTTGGGAGCTGGTTGGTGGCCCAAAAGAAAAAAAGCCTGGTACAAGGGACTTGTTCATGGTTTTATGATGGTGTTTGGATGCACAAGGCCTGACACCTGAGCGTTAGCTCTTAGGCACTGGGTGCTGGCTTGGGGACACTGAGTCCTTGATAACAGTAAGAAGCTGGGGGACAAGAGTCCTTGGATAACAGAAAAAGCATAATAAGCATTAACACCATACAAGGGGACTGCTCACCATCAGCAGTGGCTGTCTAGGAGGCATCATAGCAGAATGCTACGTTGAAGTTGGAATGGAAGTCCCTCAAAAACTAAAAAGTGAGCTATCCTATGGCACAGCTGTACCACTCCTGAGTATATTCCTGAAGATCTCTAAGTCCTGCCTCAAAGAGACGACAGTGCCAGGAAGGGAGACATATTGTGCTTGTTGTAGAACTTTTCACAATAGCCAAGACCCAGAAGCAGCCTCAGTGTCTGTCAACAGATGAATGAATAAAGAATATGCCCATGTGCTCACACACACACACACACACACACACACACACGTTTTCTTTATTGTAAAGAAAATGAAACTATATAGCATGCAGGTGTAGTGGTTTGAAAGAAAATAGCCCCCAAAGGGAGTGACATTATTAGGAGGTGTGGCCTTGTTGGAGTAGGTGTGGTCTTGGAGGAAGTGTACCACTGTGGAGGTGGGCTTTGAGGTCTCATATATTCTTATATTTTTGGTTGTGAGCCTAGCCTTTAACGGCTGAGCTATCCCTCCAGCCCGAGGTCTCATATATTCTTAGGCTACATCCAGGGAGACAGGTCATTTTCCTGTTGCCTGCCAGTCAAAATGAGGACTCTCAGCTACTTCCCCAGCACCATGTCTGTCTGCATACCACCATGTTCCACCATGATGATAATGTACTAAACCTCTGAAAATGTAAGCCATTCCAATGAAATGTTTTTCCTTTATAAAAGTTGCCATGGTCATGGTGTCTCTTCAGAGTAGGAGAAGCCCTAACTGAGATAGCAGGGAAATGGAAGGAACTGGATGGCATCATGTTAAGTGAAACAAGCCAGACTCAGGCAGGCATTGCACGTTTCCTCTTGTATGAGGAATCTAGACTTAAATATAAATATAAATCTATATATGGCACAAAAAGTAGAAGGTTGCTTTTAAGCAGGGAGGAAATAGTCTGGAGAGAGAGTGGAGAGGCAAACAAGAGAAGGTAGTGGGGAAGAAAGACAGAATGTGATTTTTCTCATTTGAAGAAACTAGATTTAAATACACACATCTGCATGAAAGCAGAAGGGGACTCTGGGAGTGGAAGGGGACAGCGAGGTTGGAGGTGAGGGAGAGTCACAGGGTCAATGGCAGTGGAGCTATGACAGATATACATGAACATGACATAATGAAGCCCACTATTTTAAACCACATGTGGTGTTGAACACGTGTAAACCAGCACTTGGGAGGCAGAGGCAGAAGGATCAGGAGTTCAGGGCCAGCCTAAGCTACATGGCAAGCTGGAGGCCAGCCTGAGCTACATGAGACACTATCTTAAAACCCAAACCATTATTTTGTATGCTTCCTAAACAGATTAAGAATGCAATACAGGCTGGAGAGAGGACTCAGTGGTTAAGAGCACCAGCTGTTCTTCCAGAGGTCATGAGTTCAATTCCCAGCAACCATGTGGTGGCTCACAACCATCTGTAATGAGATCTGGCGCCCTCTTCTGGCCTGCAGCCAGAACACTGTATACATAATAAACAAATCTTTAAAAAAAAAAAAAAAGGAATACAATAAAAATAAACAACCAAACAGGAGGCTTTTGTCACATGGGTCACACTTCCACTGGACTCAGCTGGAGCTAGGCACTGGTCTTGCAGCTGGGTGTGCACTGATGGGCTTGTCAAAGGACACTGGCTTTTGTCCAGTGAAATAGTCCTGGACCCGGCCTTTCCTTTCTCTGGCATTGAAATTGTGGCATGCTCCCTGCTCAGATTGTGTGGTGGGTGTCTTTGCAGAAGGCAGGCCCCTGGCCTGTCAGGTTTGGTTTTGTTTATTCTGTTCCAATTTATCCCTGCTTCTGAGGCCCTTTGTTCTGCTCTGTGAAGGTTCTTAGGGAATGTTCTCTGATCCAGGAGCCACCGCCTACAGATTGAGGTGTGCTGGAAGCGCCACACTGTTTTCTCCTTTCATGCAGATTTCACTTGGGTTAGGGAGCCCCCATC
Source organism: Onychomys torridus (assembly GCF_903995425.1). NCBI lineage: Eukaryota > Metazoa > Chordata > Mammalia > Rodentia > Cricetidae > Onychomys > Onychomys torridus. Next base: position 138,676,554 of record NC_050444.1, read on the forward strand.
CTTTCCTTAGGAGTATGGATGTAAGATAGGCGGATGTGTGTGGGGCTTCTAGCCAGAGGCAGTGTGAAGGTGGGAGTGGACAGGTACCCAGGGGGACCACTGGAGGTTCCTGGCAAGGAGGAGTAGGTAATGGGGACACAGGGAGCTGGTGTCCTGGGCAGTCTGATAAGTTCCTGAGTAGGGCCTAATGTCCTTTCATGCTAATATGCAGCCAGGATACCTGTGTTGATAGATGTGCCCATCAGAGTCATTCTGGCCTATTTTGACCTCCCCAGACCCCTTCCCCCACCCTCTGGGGCTTCTGGGAGGATCTCAGCCACAGCCTATCTTGGGTACTGTGTTCTCAGACTATTGGATTCAATTCTCTTTGATTCTGTCCAATCCAACGGAGTTCAACTGTCTGAGATCTGGAGTACCAGTGGCTCTGGCCCTCTGGAGCTGGGGCCACAGATGGGTGGTTCTAGACTCAGGATTGCTGGGAATTCCAAGCCGGGAAGTCTCGCCAGACTGCTGATCTGTGAGGCCACATGAGGGGTCCATGTGTAGTGAGGGATACAGGGGAGACGGGGCTTCCAGGCTGATGGGAGCTAGTGGACCACGAGGGGCCGGGAGATGGCTCTTTAAGATACCAAAGATTCTGGAAGGACACAGGGATATGGTCATGGAAAAAGTGAGAGAGGCAGGCTGGGGCTGGGAAAGTGGTAGATTTAACGTTTTCTTTTTTTTGGACATGAAGGTTCACACCTGTGATGGAAGCAGAGGATCAGAAGTGTGAGCTCATCTTTGGTTGTGTTGCAAGTTCAATGCCAGCCCAGGGTAGTTGAGATCCTGTCTAAGGAAGGGAGGGATCTGGGATACACAGGGTATGAAAGCAGAAGACTAAGAGGAGGAAGAGGTCTGAAGGAAGAGGGGGGTGAGGAGAGAGAGAGAGAGAGAGAGAGAGAGAGAGGTCCCATGACAATGGGGGAGGGACTGTTTGTGGGGAGGGGCAGAGGGAGGGGCAGAGGGAGGAGGAGGAAGAGGAAAGCATCATGGTGTTATGTGTGGAAGCGTCACGGTGAAACCCATTTCTTCATATGCGAACCAAATCTCATCATGAGAGGAGTCCAGTGTTCAGCTGTGGTGATGCGGAGGGCCACGGAGACTCCTTTATTTGCAGTTTTTCAAGAACATCTCGGGTAGGTGTGAGGGTGTGTTGGCAAGTGTGCAAACGCTTTACTCTGGAACAAAGCCTTTTTTTTTTTTTGGTTTGTTCTATCCAATTTCTTTGGTGTAAATGCCCATCTCAATCACATCGCTGATTGCAGAGCTGTGGGGGGGGGCTGGCAGTTGGCCTCCTCACCTGACTCAGGCTCGTTATCACAAAGATCAAAGCGAGGCCTGCTGATAGTCTCTCTGTCTCTCTGTCTCTCTGTCTCTGTCTCTGTCTCTGTCTCTCTCTCTCTATTCCTGACCAGCCTGAAACTCACAGAAATCCACCTGCCTCTGTCTTCTGAATGCTTGCATTAAAGGTGTGCGCCATGTCCAGCCCAGTTTTTTTTTTTACACACAGCTAGTAGGTGACAGTACTCCTCTCCAGAGGCCCTCCATCTTCTCATCCTTTAGAGTGGGCACCAAGGCCAGAAATGTTCCAGAAGGACACACCAGACTGAAGAAGCCTCTTGAAAGTCTTGTCCTGTTTCTTGAAGGGACCTTGAAAACAGGCTCTTGGGAGAAAGTGGGTGTCAGGAGAGGGTGATCATGTGATCGGGCTTTAGAGCTGAGGACGGGAGGAGAGCATGCTGGGATGAGAGGCTGATGAGCTGATGATAATAATTATGACAATTATGCAAAATACACAAATAATAATTACGGAGAATCATGATTATTATTTGTGGGTGGGAGATATCTGGAGCTTTTTGGAGCTGGGTGCCCCTTTCCAAGTGGGTGACTGAGTGTCACAGCCAGGCTTGGGGCTGGTTGGCAGGAGCGGGAGCTTTCCCCTACCCAAACAGCTGTCCTGGGTCCTGGGGGAATCCTGTCTTCTCATCTGCGTCAGGCCTGGACAGGAGGACTTTTCCTGGTTCTGATTCTGGAACTTCACTGAGGACAGAGTCTTAAGAGCAGGATAGCTAGGGTATGATGAACACAGAGAATCCAAAGTCACAGGGACCCCAGGTCTTCTGATGAACTGGGCAGGACCATGGCCCCCTAGAGAAAGGACCCAAATGTGGTCTATTAGATTCCTTTTGTACTAACTTATGTTATTATTGTTGTTGCTTTATTTTGAGATAGATTCTCACTATGTAGCCTTAGATGGCGCGGAACTTACCATATAGACCAGGCTGGCCTTGGACTGATAAAAATCCTCCTGCCTCCGCTTTCTGAACTCTGGGAACAAAGGTAACTGCTGCTATGCCTGGCCAAATTCTCATTTTTTAGAAACTAGAATTAGGTCTGGAGATGTGAATTGACCTGCGGAACGATGGGTCTCCCCTTGCAAAGCCTGCAGTGAAAATGGACTGACTGACTGGAGGCTCCTTCCTGTGTGCTGGTTACTTCTGCTCCCCCAAATTGCACATTTCCCCCCTGTAAAAGTCCTTCTTGCAGGACTGGCTTCACCTGTTTTTTTGCATGAGAAGCAGGTTTGTATGGACAAGGGCCTCACACCATGAGGGTTTTATGTTTATATCTACAGGCAGGCCATTGGAACTACTACATTAAAGACCGCAGTACACACACACGAAAAGCATTCACATGGGAATCCAATAGGAGAAGCTATCATCCTTCCCGAGCTCTGGGAAACTGAGGCAGCCTGGATCTAAAATAGTGTTAAGACCTCAGCAGCTGGAGGTTCATTAATTTTTTTTTTTTTTACTTCAAGGCAGGGTTTCTCTGTGTAGCTTTGCGCCTTTCCTGGAACTCACTCGAACTCACAGAGATCCGCCTGGTTCTGCCTCCCAAGTGCTGGGATTAAAGGTGTACGCCACCACCGCTTGGCAACTTTTAAAAAATTTTTAAGTTATATGTTTGTTTATGTAGTGTGTGTGTGTGTGTGTGTGTGTGTGTGTGTGTGTGTGTGTGTGTGTGTCGGGGTGGGGGTGGAGGGCGGCAACTTGCTGGAGTGGGTTCCTTCCCTCTACTTTAAAGTGGGTTCCAGGGATTGACCACCTTTGGTCAGGCTTGACCGGAAATGCTTTACCCGGGGAGCCTTCGTTCTGGCCCCCTCATTAACTCTTTCAAGTATGACTTTGGTCCTGTTGGCCTTCGCTGGGGTCAGTGGGCTCCAAGTCCTCCCTTTCCCACGCAGTTTAAAATTCTGGTTGGCTCAGCATGTGGCTGGTAGAGCCTTTTGTGTCAGGCCATATGATAGGCTCATAGCTGGCCTATGAATAAGCTGCACTTGGGTCAGGTGATCACTTGTAGGCCAATCAGCTGCTATCTCTGAGATGGCAGTATTTGGCAGGGTAGTTTCTAGACAGAAGAAATTGGATGGGCAATGGAGTAGCAGTCAAGTCCTACTTAGGGGGCGCTGGGCTTGTGACTTAGTTCTGAGAGGTCATAGTGAAGGTTTTCCTGCATTTGATGGAGGATGCTGACAGAGGGCAGAGAGAAGGCTCCGGGGCCTCTGCTTCCTCTGTCCTGGGAGAGGTGTAGCGCTGAGCTGTGCGGTTAGAGGCCAGGGTACGCCAGGGCCAGGGTGAGTGGTGAGGCTGTGCTGTGCTGACCCCCAGGGTCAGTGCTTTCAGGGATCCTACTTCCTCAGTAACGTTGGGATGAGGGCAGCCTCTACGGTTGGAGGAGGCGTCTTTAGAAGGCTTGGTGCTGGCTGCTATATCGCAGCCTTGTCTCCAAGAGTTCTCAGAGTGTGAACACCTATTTGAGAGCTGAGAACCTTGGGTGATGGGAAGACGCCTGGCAAGCACCTAGAGATCACACACCTGCTCACTGGCGGCACTGACGGCCCTCCCCTGCCATCTGTATGGAGTTACTGGTCTCTCAAGGTGACTTTTTGAGGGAACTCAGGGCTGGCCACTTCATTTCATAGAGGACATGAACTAGCTTAAGTAACTTGCTGAGAGCCACACAGCCCGTCAGAGAAGGCTGGGGTAGAACTCTGGACTGCTGGACATCAGGCAGTCGTTAGAACCTTCAGCCTGTCTTTCCTGCTGTCTCTACATGTTTGATAAGACATCAGACATGATCCAGCATCATGGGTCAGGATCATGAAGGACTTACACTCTGGATGCTGTGTTTTATAATTAAAGCTCATTTATCTCTGAGGACAATTCTTTGGGGAAAGTGCTATGCACATCTATTGATAAGAATGAAAAGATAGGTTATACTCAGGTCTGCCTGTGATAAGGAGAGGGGGCTGTTTTATCCTGGAGAATGAGAGGCACTTTAAACACCAGAAACAAGATCATTAGAACCAATGAATTAAATAAAAAAAATTTTGTTTGTGTGTGTTGAGGGAAGGTGTGTGTGTGTGTGTGTGTGTGTGTGTGTGTATGTGTATGTATGCCATGGCATGTGTGGAAGCCAGAGGGCAACTTTCAGTGTTGGTCCTTGCTTTCTGCCCTGTTTGAGACAAGGTCTCTTGTTCACCACTGTATGCCAGGCTAGCTTCCAGAGAGCCTCCCATCTCTGTCTTCCATCTTCCTTTAGGAGTGCTGGATTACAGACCTGTGCTACAGTGTTCGGCTTTTCCTGGGTTCTGGGGATTGAACTCCAGTCCTTACGTTGTTGTGCCAAGTGATCTGCTCACAGAGACATCTCCTCAGCCCTTAATGAGCCTGAACGTCTGCACACCCAGTGGAAACACAGGGATCTAAGCACAAAGGAGCTCCCTCTCCCTCTGTCTGTGGCTTGTTGATTATCCAGCCCATTTCTTTTTTGTTGTATGTTTGTGTGTGCACATGTATGTATGTGTGTGTTCAGGTGTATGTGGAGGCCAGAGGTCAACTTCAAGATGCTGTTCACCCCCTCTTTTTGTGTGACACTGGCTTAGGACTTGCTCGTAGAAGTAGGCAGGCTGGGTTGGGGTTTTAGCTCAGTGGTAGAGCGCTTGTCTAGCAAGTGTAAGGCCCTGGGTTCGGTCCTCAGCTCAAAAAAAAAAAAAAAAAAAAAAAAAAAAAAGTAGGCAGACTGTCTATCGACTCCCAGGGACCCGCTCCTTCTTCCTCCACAGCTCTGGGATTGCAGTCACCTATGGTCACACCTGACGACTTTTTTTTTTTTTTTTAAATGTGGGTCCTGGGGATCAAATTGAGGTCTTCAGGCTTGATGCTCCTGCCTGAGCTCCCTTTCCAGCACCATTCTTCATCCCCAGCTGGGCGCTTTTACCTTCAGTGAAAGTTTGTAATTTGAGACAGGGTGTCCATGCATCCCAAAGTGGCCTCAAATGCACTGTGCCCCTGAAGATGTCCTTGCACCTCTGATCCGCCTGCCTCTGCTTCCCAAGTGCTAGGATGACACGCGTGTACCATCATCCCTAGCTTTTAGGCAGTGCTAGGGACGGAGCCTGGGGACACATGCATGGCAAGCCAGCACTGTACTAACCGAGTTCCATTCCCAGTCCTCCGCCCGCGACTCTGTTCAGTCAGGAATTAGAAACAGTGGGGCAGCGTCCTGTCTCTCAGGAGGAAAATGGTCAACGGTGGTGCTCTGGCTGGTCCCACAGCCAAGGCTGACAGGCGGCTCTGTCCAGACGTGTTGATCCTGAGGCTCATCTGGGAAACCCTACGGGAAGAAAGCAGGTCTAGTTAGAATCTGAACCACAGTTTTCACCATTTGGAAACTTCTCTCTGTGGCTGTGAGGATGAAATGGGAAAATATTTGCATCTTGCACTGACCTATCTCCCTGCTTTCGGCTTAGTTTTGGAGGGCTCAGCAACCTCTTGGGCCCTCTGCCGTCCCTTTGTTTAAGGGGCTCTCATCCTTCTTGACCCTTCCTGGTCCTTGAATTGTGGGTTATATGCATATGGCAGAGCTCACATGGCAGAGACAGCTGTGGGAGGGTGGAGAGGTGGCTGATCTTGGGTGGGCCACTGGGTGGTGGCAGGTGGCAGGGGGTTGGAGGCTGTAACTCTTTTTGTTTTTCGAGACAAGGTTTCTCTGTGTAATTTTGGTGCTTGTCCTGGATCTCACTTTGTAGACCAGGCTGGCCTGGAAGTCACGGAGATCCACCTGCCTCTGCCTCTCTTGATAAGGGCTATTTCCTTAATATCCTCAGGAGTTCCTCCCTGGCTCCATGAATGTGTGTAAAGGATCCTGGGATGAGAAGTGTTCTAAGCTGTTAATAGTTCTTTGCTGTACGATCTGTGAACAGGCGGCATCCCGAGCTCTGTAAAGTGTGTGTGACGACATCTCAGTGTGATGGAAGGCATCATATATGACTCTGATGACCACATAAATAACAACCTGGCACAGCCTGGCAGAAAGAGGGGTTCACTGGGCAGGAGAGGGACTGGGGTTGACAGGCAGCCCTGGACCTGGCAGACCTAGATGTGCCTGCTCATGTCTTTGGGGCTGTGTGATCTGGCATTGTCTCATTGCCTCTCTGGGCCCCACTCTTTTCATCTATGAATCTGAAATGCAGGGCTGAGAGAGTGAGCTGAGACAGCGGCATATCTGAGATCTGAACTCACCACAGCTATGTTCCTGTGCCTCTCTGGGCGCTTCCTGCAACAGTGCAGACACTTGCCACTCTGTGAGCAAGCCCCGCATGTCTCTGAGGCGGACCCTTCGAGTCAGATTCCCCTCTCTCTACACGGCACCCTCTCTCCAGCTCTCTTGCCCCTGCTTCCAGCAGGTCTCTGCTCACACAGCTCTGCTGATAGGCACCCTTGTCTAGAACAGCGCCCCACACTGTCTCCTCATTCCCGGCTCTTCTGTAGGACATGGAGGGCATTTCCTCTTTTCTCTGTCTGCTTCTGCCTCTAGACAGAACAGTTAGAGAACAGGGACTGGGTTTCACTTGTCATGGAGCCTCCAGCATTTAGCATTTCCTTCAGTTTACAGGATCCACAGAGGTGTTTGTTGGTGGGAGAAAGAGAGAGCTGTGTGGCAGGGGTCAATCCAGGCAACTGGGGTCAACCCAAGGCAACTGGGCTCAAGCTATATGTGCTGGGAAGTGGTACCAACCCAGGGAGAAATGCAGGATGGACTCTCACCAGGAGGGGCAGTCCAGGAGGCTACCTGGGATCTTGGAGAGTTATCAGACCCTACCATGCAGGAAGTATGCCACAGGAGGAGTGTCAGTGTGCCTGTGCTGACAAAGAAAGGGGAAAGGGTCACAGGGGTCTTCCTGTCAGATGTCTAGGTTCTGTCTCAGGCATGTCCAGGCTGCAGCCTGTGAGTCACGTGTGGCCCAGGATAGCTGTGATAGCAAACCAACACAAAATTGTAGGTTTTATTTAAAGCAGTGTGGGATTTTTGTCTTAAAACTGGACTGCATGGTTATGAAGAACTTCCTAGATGACAGTGTCCTGTCCCAGAGTCAAAGGTTGGGTATGCCTGTGACATGTGTCCACAGATATGTCATGAGGCATGTCATGAGTTGGCTTGCTGTGAGGGCCCACACCTGGCTATTTATCATGCATTGTTTGTGAGTGTTGAATGAGTAGTATCATGTGCAACTGGACACAGATGCTGAAGAAGCCGGGACCTGTGAGAGTGTGGGTGTGCATTGCTGTGTGGTTATGCTATCATGTGGTTCATGGAAGGATGTGTATGTGTTTGTAGTCTAAGCATATTTTATGAAGGAGTTCTGGATTCAGGCGGGAGGGTGTGGATGAGGGTGTACACATGGATTGTATGTGAAGGTCTGGGTATGAATGTGTCTGTGGCTGAAACTTGGTTATTGCTTACCCAAGGATCTCCATGGCCAAGAGAAGTTTTTTGACTTTTTTTCTTTTAAAGATTTATTTATTTATTATGTATACAGAAGAGGGCACCAGATCTCATTACAGATGGTTGTGAGCCACCATGTGGGTGCTGAAAATTCCAGGACCTCTGGAAGAGCAGTCAGTGTTCTTAACATCTGAGCCATCTCTCCAGCCCCACAAGAGAAGTTTATTTGCAATAACTTCATGACTATGTTTGTGGTGTCATTTTGCTTGTGCCCATGTGACTGGGCACACTGAAATGTAGGTATGGAGGAGAGGTCAGTGTCCCAGGAGGGTTTCTGCTGATTTCTAATATCTGTCTGTCTCATTAGAAACATGATTTCTTCAGAAGGCCAGGCTCATGGGGGTGGAAGCAGCTGAGTGCAGGGCTGTAGCGTGAGGACCATATCTTGTTTGATACTAATTGGTTTGGTGATGGTAATTGTCCTGTTGCAGACCGTGTGTCTATCTCCTCATTTGATATAATCCCATAAATCAGAGTGCCTCCAATGTCCCCTGCTCTTTTCTTTAATTCGTTAGCTCAAGGCCTTCTGAAGGCCATGGATGCTCACAAATTAGGATGCCCTCTAGAGCAGGGCTATGACTCTGCTGTCAGCCTGGTAGCTGCTTAGACTTCATGGATGCGTCTCTAACCACATATATTGCACCATGCCCATTGCACCATAGTGAGTCAGGGATACAGTGTGCTGTAGGGAGACAACTTGGTATAGTGGTTAAGAAAGGGACTTTGCATCCAGACTTTCTGGGTTTGAGTCTCTGTCCCACTACATACTTCCTGTGTGTCTTAGACAAGTTCCTCCTCATTCCCTAAATGGAGCTTCTGAGGAGTAGTGCCCACTCACAGGTCTCTTGTGAGATTTCACCGAGTTAATATATTCACTTAGTTAATAAAGTCAATTAATAGTCTCACTTAACACCTGCTATGTGTATGGAGATCAGAGGACAACCTTGGGTATGGTTTCTCTTCTTTTTGTTGTTTTGTTTTGTTTAGAGATTTATTTATTTTTATTTTATTGTGTGTATGGGTATTTTACCTGCATGTATGTCTGCATCATGTAGGTGCATTGCTAAGGGAAGCCAGAACCCCCTGGAACTGGACTTACAGATGGTTGTGAGTCACTGTATGGTTTCTTCTTTTTTTTTTTCTTCCAAACATAGGTTCTGGGGAGCTCCATCTTTGCTTTATCAACTGAGCCACCTCTGCAGCCCTCCTTTTAATATGTACTAAAATGAGTGAATTTGTCAGTCTTATCAGCCACGTTACAAGTGTTCAATAGTCTCTGTGGCTAGTGACTAGAGTCTTGGACATAGTAGAGAGAAAAGTTCCATGAATCCAGAAAATTCTGCCAGATAACAAAGCTGTAGGCCTGCAGTGTGAGATGAAGTGAGCTCCAGGGAGGCTCCGCCCCTCCCAAACTTTTGGGACAGGAAGGCTCAGGCCTGGTGAGACAGTCTTCTCCTCTGCAACCCCCTGCACCTGGTGCTCAGGTCTGGAAGATCCCATAGCTGCTGTTCCAGATGGCCTGGGAGTGATTAACGAGAGACTGTGTGTGTGCACATGCAAGGGCTGGGGCCGTGTGCTGCCATCATCATTTTGGAGATTTCTTTAGGGATGTGACAAATGGCATATCAGCCTAGGAGTCCTTAGTGGGGCCATCCCATAAATCAGAGTGAAAGGCTCTGCTTCCCTCTTGTCCTGTGGCCTCATAGCTCAGGGATCTAAAGGCCATGTGTCCATCATGGCCTTGTCTTCCACATGCCCTCCCTGAATCTCTGGGCTCTAGGGACATTGCCTTGTCCAGACTGTCTCGGCCCTGTTCTGACTCTGCTAGGGATACAAGGCCTTATTTTGGCAGAATTTTTCCTTCCTTGGCCTCAGTTTTCCCATCTGTGAAATGCATGTAGTAGAACAGGGGGTGGTACCACCTGTCCTTCCATACTAGGGTATTTGGGATGCACAGTGAGGACTACTCCCTGCTTGGGCCAAGGAGCCCAGAATAGACAGCCAAGGCAGCGTGGGCAGCCTGCACACTGAAATCACATTCTTGGACATTCAGATTCCTAGACCCTTCCAGAGGGATTCCAGCTCCATGCAAGGACCCCATCTTCTCATGGCTCTGCCCTGGGGAGTCTTTGCTTTTGCTTGTTTGTTTATGCAGCGCGGGGGACAGAACCCAGTTCCTCCAGCATGCCTGACTAGCACTTTTCCACGGAGCTCTGTCCTGACCCCTGCCCTGGTAATTCATACATACTTCGTTGTTTGAGAACCATATGTCCAAGGGCACAGGCTATACTTCCATTGCTTTTGCTTCTGGAGAGGAAGTGACTGGGCTGTGGTATAGGGAGTGGTTCCAGGGAAGAGCCTGGGAAGCTGTGGTCATGCAGGCTGTGTCTTATCCAAGGCCAAGTTCCGGGCAGCTTGGCTCAGGTCTGGCTGTGAGCAGAGGCTCTCAGCCTGGAGGTTGGATCTAAGATGTGGCAGGAACGAAGCTTCTGTGAAGGTGGGCTATTTCTCTAGGCTTCTGGAAATAGGGTCTGGATGTATAAAATGGGTTGCAGTAACAAGAGTAGAAGGAGGCTGGTGAAAGTCGTGATCCCAGTGCACAGGTCTGGGAGCCACACAGAACTGGGTTTGAATCCTGGTGGCACCTTTGCTGCACTGGCTAGTTTTATGTCAACTTGACACAAGCTGGAGTCGCTGGAGAGAAGGGAACCTCAATTGATAAAATGCTTCTATAAGATTTTGCTGCAGACAAGCCTGTAGGTAATTTTCTTAATTAGTGATTGATATGGGAAGGCTGGGCCCATTGTGGGTGGGGCCATCCCTGGGCTGGTGGTCCTGGGTTCTATAAGAAAACAGACTGAGCAAGCCATGGGGAACAAGCCAACAAGCAGCACCCCTCCATGGCCTCTGCATCAGCTCCTGCCTCCAGGTTCCTGCCCTGTTTGATTTCCTGTCCTGACTTCCTTCCATGATGAACAGTGATGTGGACGTGTAAGTCAAATAAACCCTTTCCTCCCCATGTTGCTTTGGTGATGGTCTTTTATTACAGGAACAGTGACCCTGACTAGTACGTCAGCCAAACCATTTCACCTCTGTGAATGATGACAGTAACCTCTGACTCACAGCACAGGTTCATCTCCTTCCCCAGGCAACTTTCAGAGTCCCTTTGAGCAATACAGAGACTGGGCAGAGTCTAGATGCTGATGGTAACAGCCTCTTCCCCCACATTCTACAATTTATCAGGCGTCTTTACTTCTATTACTTCATAGTGACACTCGGCAACTCTGTCGGGGAAAGCTTAGAGAAATTCTGCAGCATGCTCATGGTCCCTTGGGACAAAGAAAAGGGACAGAAACTTGCAGTCTTTCCTAATCAAGCCTTGCTTGATTTTGCTTGTGCAAGCTGTCTTGAGCTCCTTAAAGATAAGGATTTTGGGGGGCAAAGTGGAAAAGGTGAACACAGAGGTAGACTCTTGGGGGAATGTCTGGTTGTGCTGGGCTTCTGGTGTATGGCAGTCTGTTCCCTTGACGGGGAAGTCTTGCTCGGCCATCCTGTTTAGCCCCTTGGCAAGGTAATTCTGTCTCTGATCTTGCCATCTGGTGGTGGCCAACCAAGGCTCAGTGTCCCTTCCCATGGCTGTTTGCCCACCCACAGTTGTGCTTTTAGAGGCTTCGTGGCTGCCAAGCTGGGAAAGGCTGGGTAATGGAGCACACACGTAGGCAGAGGTTAATGAAATAGCTGCATGGTTTTGGGTAGATAGATAGTAGAGATGTTAGCTGGGCCAGGTCAGGCATGAGCTGGGGCACTCTGGAAGGGGGTCTTGGTCAGGCAGGAAGCAGAGATGGACAGGCATCTGGCTCTGCAGTTGACTGAGGTCACACAGGATGTGGCCTGGGTGGACAGCTGGTGTGGAGGATGCTGTCAATCAAGCTAGCCTCTGGCAGAGGTTGTGAGAACCACGGACAGCGCCAGGATGTGGGTCTGGAAGCTCTTCCAATCTGAGGTTTTGACTATATCATACAACCCCCCATAGCTCTGTGGGTGGTCCTGGCTTAGTCTTTAAGAGTCCTTTCAACTGCTTGTATCCTGAATCCAAAGGATGCCCCTGACCTTGATCTGCTTGAGGGATTCCTGAGGAGTTCATCCTCAAGGGTCCAGTTTGTTGGTCTTTTTCCTTGTTCAGAGACAGTCAAGGATGGCCTTGGGTTTGTGGCAATCTTTCTGCCTCTATATGCTGAGTTCTGGCATGTGCTATCATACCTGACACAAGAGATGCTGTCTGTGTGTGTGTGTGTGTGTGTGTGTGTGTGTGTATGTGTGTATGTGTATGTGTATTTATCACTTGGTTACTCTTCACCTTGTGTATATTGAGGTAGGATCTACATGAATCTAGAGCTAACCTCCTCTGCTAGTTCACTTAGCTACCTTGCTTCAGGGATCTCTGTCTCCCATGTTTGGGATTACAGGCAGGCCACCATGACAACCTTGTACTTATATTGATGCTAGGGATCCAAACTCTGGTCCTCAAGCTTACGTGGCAAGCGCTTTATCCACTGAACCATCTCCCCAGCCCTGGAGATGTTGGCTTAATATGACCAAACCACCCAAGTTTGATGTGGGTGGGAGGTAGGGATTTGCTGTTTCCTCTCAGCCTGGTCATGACTCCTTCACTGTCTCCCCCACACCCCATACAAACTTGTCTCCCCTGTGCCCCTTTCCCTCTCCTTTTGCAAGTGGCTGCTTTAGTGTGTCAGAGCTGATGCTCAGGAGTCATGAATCCAGGAGCTTTTCCCTCTAATGAGCTCTCGGAGGGCCTCAGTCAGCCCCTCCTTGTGCCCCACCCTACTCTGATTACTTACTTATAACAAATGGTACCATCCTCTAAGTCACCAGAGGAAAGGGGGCCGATCAACAGTCAGGATGCCCATTCAACATTTGGAAGGAGGGGGAGCAGCAGAGGATGACCCAGCTAGAGGTGTCTGAGGGGCAAAAAAGCCTCCTTAAATCCACACGGCCAGTGATGACCAAGCCAAGACCTCATGATTCCCAGTGCAGTTTTGTTCGGCACTGAAGCTTCTTTAGAAGGCATTTATCTTCAAAACTGAAGTGAAGTCTCTGTTTCATTTGACAGCTTGGCATTTTTCTGTCTGCCAACACTTTGATAAATTTAGAAGAAATGGACTGATTTTGGCACATCTGGTGACTCGCAGAAAGATGAAGATTGCCACTCTGATGATGTCTTCACGCCGTCACCTTGAAGTGCAATGGCAGCTGACAGGAACATTTTCAGATGTGCCGTCATTCAGTTGGAACAGATTCCGATGTTGTTTGACTTGTGGGTAGGAGCTATCATGGCTCTGCCTGAGCCGAGGTGACCTATGGATTGGAGTCATTGCTTCTTATGTGAGATGCAGGGCTCCTTCCATTTGGTAGGAGCAGCAGAGGCTGCTGGGATGATGTTCATCCATCCATCCATCCATCCATCCATCCATCCATCCATCCATCCATCTGACATCTGGGGTCTCAGACCTTCCTTGTTGACTTAGCCTTTTCCTTCTTGCCATCAAACCTAGGAGGGATGGAGAGACCCAAACTGTTCCAGACTTGGAGGAGCCGCTCAGACATTGATCCAGTATCTTGTTCTTAACTTTGAGCCTTAAAGGAGTTGAGGAGAGGGCCACAGGGGCCTGAATTCAGAAGCCTTGGTGTGTGGGAGGGACCTGAGGTCTTGTAAGATGGGAAAGATTTTATACAGTTTCCTTACACCTAATTGGAATCTCTTTCCAGGCTCACATGCTGGATAGCCTCTTTGCAGAAGTTCATATCCACAAACACATCCAGAAATCAACTCGTTACCCCCAACCTTGCACCTCATGCCTCCCCAAACCACTGCTGTGCAAACCTGCTTAATGTGCTCATTGGATTCTTCTAAACCACAGGCAGAGACACAAGCCCCTCATCAGGTGACAGTAAAGCCATTTCTTCCCACCTTGTCCATCATGCATCCATCCATCATCCTTCCTTTCTTTTTTTAAATTAAATATGCATTTTATGTGTATGAGCGTTTTTTCTGCATACATGTTTGTGTAACCTGCATGCCTGGTGCCTAAGGAGGCTATAGGAGGGTGTCTGATTCCCTGAGACTGGAGTTACAGTTGGTTGTGAGTCACCTTGTGGGTGCTGGAAATCAAACCTCAGTCCTCTGGAAGAGCAACAAGTGCTCTTAATCACTGGCGCTCTTAACCACTGAGCCATCTCTCTAGTCTGTCTGCTTGCCCACTCACCTGCTTCCCCTCCTTCTCTTCCCCCCACTCCCTCCCTCCTTCCCTTCCTCCAGGGTCTCATGTATCCCAGGCTGGTCTTAAACTCATGTAGCAAAGCATGACTTTGAACTCCTGATCCTGCTGTATCTACCTCTTTAGGGCTGGGCCTACAGCTGTATACCACTATCTCCAGGTTAAGTGGTAGTGGGGATTGAACCAAGGGCTTCATGCATGCTAATTAAGCATTCTATTAGCTGAGCTCATCACTTCGTGTTTTCAAAGCTCTCCATAGTCCTTTGTCTTATGTTCACACGGTCCATTTTGATTTAGTTTCTCCTAAGTGTTTTATGTATATTCATTTAATCAGTGTAGTAATTGGGAATCAGGAGCTACTGTTAACCCTCATTTTACAGATGAAGAAACTGAGGCACAGAGAAAACAAATGTATATTTATTTATATAAATAATATATTTAATTAATACATTATTAATACTTATATAAATTATATAAAGTGCACATATGTGTGTGTGTGTGTGTGTGTGTGTGTGTGTGTGTGTGTGTGTATGTGTGGTGGTTTATGTGTAGAGGTCAGAGGACAACCAGCTGGAATTAGTTCTCTCCTTCCACCATGTGGGTCCCAGGGCTCAAACTCAGGTCTTTAGGCTTGGCAGCAAGTACCTGTACCTGTGGAGCCATCTCATTGGCCACTGGTGAAATATTTTGATGAGGAGTTACACTAAGGAAGCCGAGTCTCCAGACTGTTCTTTCACCCACAACACTGCACTGCCTCCTGAATAGCCAACCCAGCCGTGAGCCAGAGATGACAACTCAGTCCCTACCTCCTGGTTCTTACCCCTGACCTGTGCACTCAGATCCCATCAGATAGAGTTTCCCAAGCCTACTAGAAGCCTCCATCCACCCCACATGTCACAATGCCCTGGGATAGATAGTGCCTTCACATGGTACTGATACTTAGTGAGCAGAGGGAGGGTGAGTCTTATTGGAGTTGCTAGTTCCACTGACCTCCCTTTGGCCACTTTAGTATGTTTTCCTAAATTCTGAGTCACTGCTGAAACCTTTTGTGGGGGACATGGGAATTTCTGATAGTTATAAAGACCAATAGTAGTGTGTGTGTGTGTGTGTGTGTGTGTGTGTGTTGAATACATATGAATATGGGGGTGGTATGTACCTATGTGTACATACATGGGGGCCAGGTCTAGGTCTGGGGTATATTTCTCTATCACTGCCCACCTTGTTGCCTTGAGACAGGCTTTCTCACTAAACTAGCTGGGAGCTCACCTGTCTGGCTAGCAAGCTCTCAGAAGCCACCTGTCCTTGCCTTCTGTTGCTGGGCTCACAGGCATGCCTGGTGTCTTGTTATTTTTTTAATAGACTGTCTTTTATTTATTCTCCAACAGTTTCAAACATGCGAACAGTGTATCTTCATCAGCTGCATGGTTACTCCGCTCCGAGTCTAGCTTTTCCTGTAGGTTTTGGGGATTCAAACTCAGGTCCTTGTGTTTATAAGGCAAATGCTCTTATCCTTGCTCCATATCTGGCTTTTAAAACGTAGACTCTGGGAACTGAATCCACATCCTTGTACTTGTAAGTAATTTACTGACTGAGTATCTCCTTTGTTCCTAAGAACATTCTTAGAAGGAAAAACAATGCCTATTTGATTTCCAAGAAATTTAATATTTGAAAGTATCCCCAAATTTGTGCTCCAGATTGGAGGACAACTTTCTGATACAGGGTCTCATTATATAGCCTACACTGGAACACATGATGTGATGGCCTCAGCCTCCTGCGTGCTGGGATTACAGGTGTGTGCTACTGAGCCCTGGTGGAGGACATTTTTAAAGGATAAGCATATTGCACTGTGGAGCAGTCAGCTGTTAGCTCCAGAAATTTACCTCCCACTGAGCTATGTAGATGCTTCGTCATCCAGCAGGATTCAATTATACCTCATTACTCTCCCTCATCTTGAGTGATGATTAAAACCTTTCTGGGGGTATAGATCTCTTTGAGAGATTGCAAAAAACTGAAGGCCTCTTTCAAGAAAAATACTCCTGCTTCAACAACTTGTGCATGGTGCCAAAGAGCTTAAAGACCAGCAGATTCCTCACTGGTCCCAAGTGAAGAATGTTCAGCCTCAAAGATACTCTTTCACAGTGTCTATTAAGGGCCTATTTTATGTGTTTGAGTGTTTTGCCTTCATGTATGTGCACCATGTGTGCACTTGGGCTAGCAGAGACCAGAAGTGGGAGTTGGAGACCCTGGAACTGAAGTGACGGATAATTTCAAGCCACCATGTGTGTGCTGGGAATCAAACCCAGGTCCTCTGCAAGAGCAAGTGCCAAGCCAGCTCCCAGCCTCCCTTTCACAGTTTTTATGGCCTTTCTTTTCTTCTTCCTTTATTTTTTTTGCATGTATATGTGGTCACACTTGTATATACTCATGCACATGATTGTCATGCCTGTGGAGACCTGAAGTTGGTATCAGATATCTTCTTGATTGCTTTCTACTTTATTTATTATTTTATTTAACATGATTTCTTTATTGACTCTTTGGGAATTTCACATCATGCACCCCAATTCCACTCACCTCCCAGTCCCTCCATATGCTCCCCTCACCCCTGCATAGTCCTTCACAAAAGAAAATAAAACCAAACAAAACCAAAACAAGCAAACAAACCAACAAAAATGAACCCCCCCAAGAACCCCCAAAACAAAACAAAACAAAACCTCTTTGCTCCTCCACTTTTCCTGCCTCTCCGACACCTCTTCATTGTCCTGGTGGCACTGGGAGCTGCAGTGTGTCCCATAGTAGACCCTTTTGTCCAATCAGCTTTATTTGCAAATGTTCATTGCAATGAGTCACTGATCTGGTTCAAGGCCTCTGGTTTCTGGTACACCACCACCACTGGATCCTCACTGAAACTCCTCTTGGATATCCTGTGGCTACCCTGACTCATGGAGATCCTATGGGTAGCATTCCACAGGACCAGTCCCTTCCTGAGCTCGAGCAGGTCCTAGATGGGGTAGATGTTAGGGTGGGCCAACCCAAGACTCAGCTGTGGGCCTGGGTGGCTGAGCTGGTCAGTCCAGGCCACTGGGGCTGCCCTCCCTCAGGTGAGGGGTGGAGTCAACTCCCCATGCTCATACTATCAGGGTCAGTTCTACCTTGCCTGTGGTGAGTGATGGGACCAACTCTCCTGAGTGTGGGGGGCCAGCTCTCTTGCTGCAGTGTCCAACGAGGGGCCCACTATCCCAGGGCCAGCAAAGGGCGAGGCCAGCTCAGCAAAGCCTTCTGATTTCATCACCTATGATGGCTTCCTGAGCTGACATGGGCCACATATATCAACACAGACCCCAGCTGTGGTGGGACCACAGACCCAGACATGGTCCTCATCAGCAGCCAGGTCTGGATGTCACCATTGCTCCAGGTGGCAATGCAGGCCACTCACATTGGCAGGGCCCCAATGGCAGTGTGGCCCTCAAACACCAACAGGGCCCCAGATCTGGAGCATACACGTGACCTTCAATGATAACAGGAACCTCGGACATCAATACAGACCCTGTCTGTAGTAGGGTCATGGACCCAGTCATGGCCCTCAGCTGCAGCTCTGGCCCGGATGTCACCCTGGCACCAGATAGCAGTATGTGCCACTTGTATCTGTATGACCCTGAATGCAGCATGGCCCTCAGCCACCAAGATGGAATCAGGAGGCTGACCTGACCCTGGGCATCCACACGACCCTTGGTGGCAACATGGGCCACAGACCCCACTGTGGCAGGACCTGGCGTCAAGGCAGCCCTCAGACACCAACATGGCCCCCAGTGGCAGCCCAGACACCTGGAATCCTCATGGTCCTCATGGCAACAGGAGCCACAGACATCAGCACAGACCCTGGCTGCTATATAGGGTCACAGACCCAGACATGGTCCTCAGCAGCAGCCCAGGACCAAAAGACGCCATGGCCCAAGGTGGTAGGATAGGCCACTCAGATCTGTATGGCCCTGGATGCAGCATGGCTCCTGGGCACCAACATGGTCCTAGGGGCTGATCAGACCCTGGGCAACCACATGGCCCTCTGTTGCAAGAGGAGCCATAGACATTGACTCAGACCTTGGCTGCTGTAGGACCATATTTTAATTTATTTTTAAAAACAACAAAAAGCTTTTATCATAAAGACATTGCAAATAAAAAATTACATACTAAAATTGATTAACCAGACCAAAAACTATACAATGCAATGAACAGGTAGGAGAGCCATTTGCCGTGGAAGCTATGGAGCTCACATTTGATTTTTATGAGCTTTCTACTTATTTATAGAGGTAGTATCTCTTGATGAACCAATTCCCACCGGTCTAACTAGCCAGCTTGCCCTGAAGATCCCTTGTCTCTATCTCCAGAATCTCTATTACAGGTGGCCTCTCCACCCTAGCTTTTTACATGGTTTCTGAGGACCTGATCTTTGGTTCTTATGCTTGTGTGGAAAATGCCTTATCCACTGAGCCCCCAGCTCCTTTGGCCCCTGTCTCTTGACCTCTATATATGTGGCATTGATTTTGAAAGACAGTCTCCAAGATGCTGTTTAGATGTCAGGGACCAGCACAAGGGCTACTGCTCAGCGCTAGAGGTGGATGTGTTGTCTGACACCTTCCTAATTTTTGTTTGAGACAGGCTGGCTTTGAACTTGTGACTTTCCTGTCTCTGCTAGGAATACAGGTATGAGCTGGCATGCCCCAGCTGGTGCTCCGCTAGGTCTCCCAGATAAAGGTCAAAGAGCACACACTGGGGGTGCCAGGCAACTCCTCCTCCCTCCTTGCGAACTTCTTGTCTCTCCTAACTGGTCACACATCTCAGTACTCCTGGGCAGGGGATCCTGCATATGAACTACAGATAAAACAAGTAGGAGACGTGTGTACCGCAGCTCCCAGCTCAGCACACATGACAGACGCCGCCAATAAATCACAGCTCTCTTTCTCATTGGGCTCAGCTATGGTCTCATAATCCTTCTCAAATAGTAATTTAGGCAGACACCACCAATCCATCAAGCTGGCAGGTGAAGGGAGTACATTTACTATCATGGTGGCAGGAATGTGGTTGGGCCCTTGGGCTCCAGGCCACCTTCTACTCAGTCTAGGGTCTCAGGACACATATCTCAGCTGGTCCAGAGGTAGTCTTGGAGAGCCCTTAGCCACTATCCATGTGCTTGGCTAAGCTGTGCCCCAGGGATCCCCAGGTCTCATGGCCTAATCCTCTGTATCCACTTGCCTATTCCTCAGTGGAATGACTTCATCATCCTTTGCTTTCTCTCCAGTCTTGCTTTGGGAACCTCTGATCCTATGGTCAGTATCTGAACTATGGAAAAGTAAAGAGTCTGAACCATTCACCATCTCTATTCCTATAACTTGCACAATCCACACTACTCCCCTCCCCCAAATATGTAACACACCACATCAGTATCCTTGAAACCTTCCAAGCAGGGGAGAGAAAAACACATTGGCTTTAAGTGCAGCACACAAGCCATATATAGTCTGACCCAACTTCTTTCCCAGTGTCTCTTATCACTATGCCCTGTACTCTTAACAATGCATCATTTCCCGACACTTTGGGCTTACACACACACACACACACACACACACACACACACACACACACACACACACACACACCTGCTTACAATTAGCACACCCATGCATACACGCACACACACACACAATGTCCTAGTTCACACTATTGTTTTTGCCTGGGATGCCTCATCCTAGCCTTTTCCAGTGTCTGGGGAACCATTATCCTTCTTGACAGTACTGGGGATTGAATCTGAGAGTTTGCACATGTTAGCTAAACACTGAGCTATACCCCCCCAGGAACTCCTATTCTTTCTAGACCCTTCTCAAATGCTGTCTGCTCTGTGATGGCCTGCATGTCCCTTCTTGGATTTAGGACTCTAATGTCCCCATCTCTCCCAAGGGCATACACATTTCTATCCTGGTACCTTTGATGGTTTCTTAGTGAACTAGTGTTCTTAGCTGCAGGCACAGAGCAGGGGGCCGGCTGGCACTCACTGGGTGTGGACTCCATACTTCTGTCCTCTGGAGCAGCACTTATCCTTTGGTTGTAGCTTCCCAAGCCAAGCCAGCCTTTCCCTTTTACATAGTTTCCATCCCCAATGCAGAAGAATCCCTCATTGAAATTCACAGGGGATCTGCTGCCTCTGCAGGACTCTGCACTGGCCAGTGATACCACTGCCAATGCTAAGAAAACCCCATGGTTGGATTGCAGGTCTTGAACCCACTGTCCTATTCCAGGTCCCCTGGGCTTCTCTCTATTGGGTAGAAGGGACTGGAGGCATACATTAAGATTGAGCTTGGTGGGTGACAGCAGGTGGCTGCTGTCTATACTATAGGGCAGAGAATGTGTTCCTCAGGGAGCCCAGGTGGTCTACAGGCTCATGACACAAATGTGCCCTAGGAGAGCCTACAATTAACATTATTACTAAGAATGACACGTTCCCTGGGCTGGAGAGATGGCTCAGCAGTTAAGAGCACTGGTTGCTCTTCCAGAGGTCCTGAGTTCAATTCCAGCAACCACATGATGGCTCACAAGCCTCTATAATAGGATCTAATGCCCTCTTCTGGCATGCAGGTATGCATGCAGAGCACTCATACATAGAATGTAATACATAAAATTAAAAAAACAAACAAACAAACAAACAGAATGCCATGTCCCCGTAGATTCTGGACTCCGATTCTAAAAACTGTGAACATTTTAGGTCAACAGTATGATACTTTGTGGTTTTATTATTCCCATTGCACAGATGAAAGAACAGAGACCATGAAGACCTCCTTACATTCATCTTTCTCTGGGTAAATGGGGAAGCAGAGACCAACAGCCCTGGAGGGAGGTCACGGTGAGTGTGTTGTGGCTTGGGAAGAAGGGTGATGTTGAAGGGCGGCATTGGCAATCTGACTGGCTGTAACCTTTTCGAAAGCTATGCTTGGCTTTTAAACCCGAGCAGCAGGACTGTTGTGTCTTCTCAGAAGGTTCATTGGAAAGGGTTGGGTGAGCGCATGAGCATAAAATACCTGGTGCGCTATGGACGATTAGTAACCAGGAACCAAGGTTGTCATGTTATTCCTGTTTTGTCCACTTCCTTCCTGAGCCTTATCAAACTCTCATGCTCTTTAATCATGATCCAACTTGCACTGTCCTCAAGGCAAAGTGCTTTGCTGCACATCTTTGCCCTCTGTTCAGCAGGGTCACTTTGTAGGAGACAGGAGGGTGTTTGCCCCACAGGCCAGGCTGGCAAGTGTTGGGATGTAGGTCCCTCTCCAAGGTGCTGAGCAGGTTGTTTTCTGGTTTGCAGTCAAAAAGGGAGTTGAGGGTGTGTGTGTGTGTGTGTGGGGGGTCCCATTCCAAGGTCCATTGTCACCTGGATGGAAGAGCAGCCTCAGACCCCTGGCATCTGAGAGGGAGGGGTGGGAGTGGAGCCCTACTGGGGACAGATGAAATGAGGCTGTGGAGGGATCAGATGTGAGAACCACATCAGATGTGAGGAAGGGTCTTCCACCACCCAGCTTAGTCTGGGGTCCAGGACGGGCATAGGAATTTGCAGGTCAGAGAGGGTCACTGATCGACTCTGGGAATGCTTGAGGAAGGAAGCTCATAGGCTAGGCCTTCTGGGCTCTGGGTCTCTAGCAAGCTCTCCCTGCGGAAGGGATGCGACACGCTTGGTAATCTTTTAGTGTGGTCTCGTGCTGACCTGGTGAAAGAACGCTAGGGTTGGGTGGTAGGACCTGAATTCTGTGACCTCCCGTGAGCTGCTGGCTGTGTGACTTTGGGTGTATTACTTAATGTCTCTCAGTCTTGGTTTCTGAGAGGTTTCTAAAAGGGAAATGATTAGACCTTACCTCTTGTGTGTTATTGTGAGGTCTAATGAACGTTATCAGGTCATACAATGAGAGTTCAAGAGATCACGCTTATTCTCCTGAGCTGGCTTGTTGTTAGTGCACTCACGCCTCTTCTCCTTGTCTAAGTCTACACACAGAGCTCACCAGTCTGAGGACAGAGCTTTACACATGGCCTGGGAGGAGGACTTGAGAGCCTCGGACCCAGTAAGTCATCACAGGCAGACAGCATTTGAGAAGGGTTTAGAAAGGGTAGGAGTTGTTGGGGTTGTGGCTCAGTAGCCAGAGGAGCTTTGGGTTCAATTCTTTTAAGTTTTCTTCCTTCCTTCCTCCCTCCCTCTCTCCTTCCTTCCTTTTTTTCAAGACAGGGTTTCTCAGTGTAGCCCTGGCTGTCTTGCAACTAGCTCTATAGACCAGTCTAGCCTCAAACTCAGAGATCTGCCTGTCTCTGTCTCCTGACTGCTAGGATTAAAGGTGTGTGCCACCACCAACCAGCTTCATTTTTGAAAATGTTGAGACAGTATCTAATTCTGTAGTCCAGGGTGGCCTGGAACTCTCTGTATAGTCCAGATGTAGACCAGGCTGTCCTCAAACTCACAGTGATCCCTAGGGCAGTGCAGGTGTGGAAGTTACTACACCTGGCTTACACAGGTGCTGTAGATCTCATTTGGGGGTGATGGCACACAGCTGTAATCTCAGTGCTTGGGAGCTGGAGTCAGGAGGATCAGAAGCTCAAGCTGTTCCTCAACTGTAGGGCCTGTGAGTCTGAGAGTTCATCTAGCAAACAAACAAAACTCTCTGCATCTCCCAGAGGTCCTAGTCAATGAGCTGATGGGGAACAGAACCTCACAGTGACTGTTCTCTCCAGTGAGCGGCCACTTGAGTCCTAACTGCCTCCCCGACTGATGTGGGGATACTGGATAGAACGCTAGAGTCAGAGAAGCTGTCGTTGAAGCCGGGGGCAATTTCCAGTGCTGGTCAGGCCATTTGTGAGTGACCCATTCATTGTACGAGGACAAGAGCAAGAAGTGCAGAGCTCAGGCCAAGAAGCCCAAGATAGCACTCTGTCTGTCTGTCTGTCTGTCTGTCTGTCTGTCTATTTCTCCTTCGTCTGCCTCCTGGGTACTGAGGTTACAGGTGTGTGCCCAGATGTCCAGGTTGGCTCTTGGCATCAGGAGAGCTCTTCATGTTTGCTTGCCTGCTGCTCTCCTGGCCTGCCCTCTCTAAGACAGCACCTGGATGCCTGGCATTGCTTTCCTCCCCTTTCTCCTGACCCAGGTTTCAGGGTTGCACGGGTCCCGCTGAGCATCGCCAGTTCGCATATAGATGCGAGAGGAAAGAGGGCAGCATGGCCCAGGGATGGGGAAAGTCACGTTCCAACCCTGCCAGATCCTAGCCACAGTGTGCCCCTGCTGGACAAGCTGCTTTTCTCCTCTGGAAGTCTCCTAGCCTCAGCACCTGTGGGACATGCCCAGCTCTGGAAATTAGAGTCTGGCTGCCAATAGGCTTAGCGGAAGGGCTTAGCCAAGGGTGCAAGACGAGGAGGCTCACCCTGACTTTTGGAAGGGAAGAAGAGCTGCCCTTTCCTGGACTATTTGCTGCTGCACTTCAGAAGCTAGTGGGGACTTCTGGAGGTGCCCTCTGGCTCAGAGAGACTTTGACACCCGCTGTACGTAGGTGACAAGCCCTGGTCATACCCTCGCTGCAGACTGCCTCTGAAGCCCTCCCCAGTGATCCTGTAAAGATCCAGGTCTCGACTCTGCAGCAAAATGAACGAACTGCTCATGTAACCAGCGCAGAGTGCATCCGGGCCAAACTTCTCGCTTGGCTTTTATGGGGCTAATACATCTGCGGACTCCGTGGCTGTCGCTCTGCAGACCGAATGTATTATTTCGGAAAACTTCCTTTTCCCTTTCTCTCCCGCCCCCAAAACTTATTCCCTGGCGGAAATGGTTTTATCAACATCTTTAAAAAACCGCTCAGATCTTCTTGGCAACCTCGGCTACCATGAGAGAGTAACTGTGAGAATGCAAACAAAGTGGCGGGCATTAAAAACCCTCCTGTTCCAGCAACTCAAGTGGAGAAGGGCCGGATGATGGATGGTACCTGGTTTTCTGCTGAGCGATTTTGCTCTTTTTACAGCTGCCAATGGCTGATGTATTTCATCTTTTGTTTCCTTTAGTGCCACTTAAGCAGCCACCCTCAGGCTGGGGGTGTGTCCCTGGGCACCCACTCATCCCATCCCCCCATGAGAGGGCTTCAGCCAGCTGTTCTGCAATTGATGCCTGATTTGGGAAGGCTCCGAGTGGCCCAGCTGGACGGGGTCCCCGGGGAGCACCCCTCCTGCAATGCTGAGCTCAGCTGATGGGGCTGCTGAGGAGGTGGAAATGCCTGGATCTTTTGGGGACACACACTGTATCTTCTTCCACTTTGCTTGTGTTACACCAGGCCCATGGTGTGCCAGTCTTCGGGCCACGCCCCGTGCTGGGAAGCTATGTAGATATGTAGATTTGGGTGATGCAGTCCTGCTAAGGTCAGTTACACCCGTGTGGTGGCACCCTCCCACAGGCACCTACAACCATCCCACACGTGTACACACCTGCTCATTCACTCCCACATCACACAAACGTACATGGAAGCACGCCCACCCATGCCATGCAGGTACATACATTGGCATGCACATGCACACATCGGCATGCACATGCACAGAGCAGCGACCAAACTCCACTTACTCTCAAATCCTGGTCTACCCATACCCCTGTGCACATGCACACACACACATTTCTGAACGCCCATGGGTAAAGAAGCTGAACAGGGAAGCAAAACTGGGTTATCCTCAGTTGAATTCATGTGCAGGCAAGAAAGTACCCAGGAGGTGGCTGTAGTAGAAATGTTGTGCACAGCAAGGTGCCTGCCTAGTCTCCATGGAATCTCTTGTGGCAACATGACCTTGGCCAAGTCTCTTAACCCTGTTGAGACTGTTTCCTTATTTGAAACAGAGTTCCAGATAGAAGAACCCATGGTTTTGTGAAATCAAAAACTCAGAAGCCTATGTGGGCTGAAGTGCTGGCAGCAGTATTTAATAATAGTTAACCAAGTATTAAGTACTAGTTACTATGAGCAACACTGTGTTAAGTACTTTATATACATTATTTCTTTTAATTAATCCTTGTAATAATTAAAAAATTGAATACTATTATTAACTGTGTTTAGCAACTGAGAAAATGGAGGCTCAGAGAGGCAAAGTTACTAGCCTGAGATCGCAGTGGGTAATTGTGGAGTCTGTATTTGAATCTAGCCAGGTCAGCTGCAGAGCCCAGACTCTCAGCTGCAATACACGCTGAATTGGACTGGTCCTGGCACCAGGAATCAGAAAGGGGACAGCACACATCTACTGACCTTGAAGGGCATATTGCACTTAGCCCAGCTTCTGGAGGGGAGCCAAAAGGGGCCAAGGCAACAGTCCTTGAATGCCAAGGAGGAGAGATTTGGAGGTGTCCACCAGGCAGTGGAAACCTCTGAAAGGGGGAAGCAGAAGACCAGTCTCCAGAGTGCATGGGTGTGTCTGGCATGTGGGGCTGTGTGTGCTCATGTGCAGGATATGTTGGGCATGTGGGGCTGTGTGTGCTCATGTGCAGGATATGTTGGACATGTGGGGCTGTGTGTGCTCATGTGCAGGATATGTTGGGCATGTGGGGCTGTGTGTACTCATGTGCATGGGTGTGTCTAGCATGTGGGGCTGTGTGTACTTATGTGCAGGATGGCAGGTGAGAGTTGGGATGGCTTGAACAGGCAGTATTCAGGCAGGACACTATGGCCCATAAAGGTGAATGTCTCCTGGGAGGAGACATTGAGAATGGCTTCAGAATGAGTTGGAGTAACCTACTGGACCCATAGGCAGCTGGCTGCAGAGAAGGAGAGCCTCAAACTTGACCTTGAGTGAGCAGCATCAAACTCATAGCTCTGGTCACTGTAGTGTGTTTGGGGATGTGCCATAGAGGAGAACTGGGTGCCCTACAATTGCCCCATCTGGGTAGAAAGGTCAGTTCTTTTAGCTTCCCTGGGACATGAGTCCTATCAGGCCAGTTAAGGTCAAGGCTGAAACTGCTGTTTTGGAATTTGGCCTGTCCTTCCCTGACCCTCTCCCACAGAACAGGGAAACTTCTTCATGCCCTGCTCCCTGGGCAACTCTCTAAGAATTACCTTACCAGTCTGCTTCTCAGGGCTCCAGGGATCCAGAATTGTGAGACCAAGCAAAGACAGGACTGAAGGGAAGAATTGGGACCAAGGGTCTAACAGGTATGTCTAAACAGTGGCCTCGTGGACTGCAGGTATCCCAGGATGGTGGCCTAACACCTTGTGGATCATCATATGGCAAGGTCAAAATGTTGGGCACTCCTGGTAGCTGCTGTCAGTTGGAGGAATTCCTTTGTGAATGGTGGGAAGGGAAAAAGGAACACAGAACAAGCCAAAAATCCTCTCTCCACACTTCCCTCTCTATTGCTGTGAAGGAAGAGATGTATGCTGGCGAGGCACTCAAGGTTCTTAAGGGGAGAGACTCTGGGAAAGGCAGAGGGAGAGCAGAGGGGTTGGGGACTTTGAGAGATTCAAAGAAAGATCAGTGCTCCTTTTTAATTGCTTCTGCCCACTGGATGCTAGGAATGTAGAACGGAAGTAAGATGGGGCCCCATGGGCAGGAGAATTCATCTGTGTTGCTCAAGCAAGGTTCCCCCACCCCTTCCTTACCTTTTGTTTCTGGAGATATGGATGCACACATTGTTAGTAAATTAGTGATGGCATTTAAGATTAATAATGTCAGGGAGAAAGGAAACACACGCTTCACATCTGGGCTGGAGGGACAGAAACCTGTTCAAAGCTGCCGGCTCATAAAGAGAACTTGACTGTAAGAATGTGGGGTGCTCCTTAGGAGGGAGGCTGGAAGTTGCAGCTAGGAAGCCACTGATGTCTGCGTGTCTGTCTCTCATTGTCTTTGCATCCTCTGTTCCCTGGGTAATGTGATGTCTCCTCTTCCTTTTCCAGTTCCAAGGTTTCCAAAGGACACCACCATGGCAAGGGGGTGGGGTGGGGCAGCATGGGGGTGGGGCCGATCAAGGTCTCAAGCAGGGAGCCCCTAGCTCCAGCCTCTACTGTGGCAGACTTCAAAGAGCTGTTTCCACACAGGCAGGCAACCCAGTAGTGGTTCATAGGGATAGCCCCCGCCCCCTGTCTGAGTGCTTAATTTACTGTGCCAGCCTAAGAGCAACGATGAAACTCTGATTTTCTTTGTACTCAAAGGCAGAGCCGAGGTTGAGGAAGGCAGAAGGCTGTGTCCAGAGCATTCTCTGCCTCCATCCTGAAGCTTCTCCTCTGGACTTGGTGCTTTCCACAGCCCCGTCCGTTCTCTGGCCCAACCTTGTCCTGGATAAAGGGCCGTAAGTTGGGCCTGCCTGGGACCCCTTTCTTTCTCTGTAACATTCTTCCATTGCTCCTGGGGGTGGGACAGGAAGCATGACCAGGAGGGTCCTGTGAGCAGCAAGCACTCTCAATGGCTAAGCCATCTCTGCAGCTGCAGACTTCACCCATTTTTGAGCTGATTGGTTAGAAGGACCTGAGAATTTTACCTCTGGCTCCCCTCACTGCACTTAGAACGTGCTCGATCTGGTTCAGCGTCCTGGCCAAGGCCTTACTCTTACTCTGCCTAGGCCTGGCCTCCAGCCTCTGGCCTTGGCGTGTGTTCTAGACTAGTACAGCAGTTCAAGCTTCAGTCATTCGGTGTTGGGACCTCCTGGGCCCTGCTGGTGGGTGGTGGTGGGTGGATAGGGTCTGACACAGCCCATCCTCCCACCCCTGCATGCCAGGAGAGGCAGCAGCTCCTGGCATGAGGATCACAAAGCCAGTTCACACCGTTTGCCTTGCCTCGCCTGGCTTGGGCTCCCTCCTGACAGCCCCAGGCTGGCAGCAGATGGCTCAGCCTCTCAATTGCAGAGGAGGCTCTGCAACATCAAAAGCAGTTTTGACTTTGGGCTTCAGAGGTTGCCAGGTAGGTATCTTCGGGAGGGGCTAGAATTGATTAAACACCTCTGAACTTGCTGCCCAGGAGGAGTCAGTGTGGGAGAAGCTGCCTGCCCCAATTCGAGGGGACTTTTGAGGCAAGCCATTTCTGGCCTCAACACTTCATGTAAACAATGGGGACAATAGTCTTTGAGGAAGTGGGGGAATGAGAGCCTTGCTCCATTCTACATAAGAGTGCAAACTTAATTCATATGCACCAGTATCAAACCAGTGATGGAGCTGTGGGCATGCTATCCACTCAACAAGTATCCATTGCGTCTGCACAGTGTTTACCGCTGTCTGAGGGGTCAAGCAAAGCTACAAAGTCAAACAACTCTCCCAGCCTTTCTGTATGTATTAGTCCTCCTTTTACGGCTTGACTTTTCTGCATTTTCACTTCTGTGAGGTATCTGGTGTGGGGCACACTCTTGTAATTCCAGAACTTAGAAGGCTGAGGGTGGCGATGCAATATTCTGAAAAATCTCTCTTCCATTCTCAGAGACTGGAACTTTTGCTGGTCTCCCTTGGATTTCTCATGCAATCAACTTTTACAACCTAAGCTAAAGCATAGCTGCAATTTTAAGTTATGTACTCTTCCGTGCCTCTGACCTAGAGGAATGTATGTGTATCATGTGCTGAAAGCAGCAGGTACATAAGTTGAAAGCAACTGCCTAAAAGCTACCATAAAAGTTGAAAGCATCCATTATGGATATTGGTTGGTAAACAATGATGTTGTTTTCTGTGTCAGTTGGGATTAGTTGGAGCCAGTGACTTAATCCTTCTTAAAACTCTGTTAAAGATTTCTGTAAAGTATCCCATTCCTTCCCCATGGGAAGCTTTCTGTGCTGTTCAATGAAGACAGATTTAACATAAAGCCCTTTGTTAAGGACAAACCACTCACAGACAGACCACAGGCACACAATCACACACACAACCACATACGCAATCACATAATCACATGACCATGCAATCACAAACACACAATCACACACACATAATCATAGGACCACACAGACAGACAGACAGACAGATACACAGACAAACACCACTCACAGACAGATGCAACTCATATAACAGATGGACAGACACGTACAGACAAAGAGACTAGGAGATTCACCAAACCTCAGGCACAGATTCAGACCCATGGAACAGAGGGCAGAAGACACAGGGAGAATCAGAGGGTTCAAACCTGAACTCGTCCTTGGTTAAACGACTCCGGGGGAATTGCTTTTATTTCTTTCCTTAATGGGACACCTATGAATTGTTGTTGACTTAGAGTAAATCACTAATGCATATAGTCTGTGGAGGTGAGGATGCAGGGTCAGCCTCTTTGACACAGCAAGTTTGAAACCAGCCAAGACTCCATGAGATCCTGTCTTAAAAAACAAACCCAAACCATACTAAAAACAACAAGAATTCCCAGCAGGACAATAACAAGAGTTATTTAAAATTTATTCATTTTTTAGTGTGTGTGTGTGTGTGTGTGTGTGTGTGTGTGTGTGTGTGTGTGTGTGTGTGTGTGTGTGTTTTACCTGTAGAGTCTAGAGGCACTGGATCCCCTGGAGCTGGAGTTATAGGTGGCTGTGAACTACCTGATATGGGTGCTGGGATTTGAACTCAGGTCCTCTTTAAGAGTAGCCAGCTTTCTTAACCACTGAGCCATCTATCTCTCCAGCCCCTGAAGAATTAATTCTTACAAGCTTTAAGGTGGGTACTATTATTCTCCCTATTTTATAGGTTTCAAAAAAGTGAGACACAAAGAGATTGAGTAATTTGTGCAAGGTCACACAGTTGGTGAATTCTTACTTCCAGACCTGAACACTTAAGTAGAGCTCTGTAGTTTGTGTTCTTAAACCTCCCTTGTTCTATATGTGATTGAACCTGACCTAAGAGATGTACTATACTATCCACATGGAGGAGAGCCTATGTATCAACTACGGGACAGGCGATGTAGCTCAGCTTGCAGAGTTGCCTAGCATGCACAAAACCCTAGGTTACGTCCTTAGCACTGAACAGACTGGGTATGGTGCATGCCTATAATCCCAGCCCTGGGAGGTGGAGACAATTGGATCAGGAGTTCAAGGTCATCCTCCAGTTCAAGACTAGCCTGGGATAGAGAGACCTTGTCTCAGAAACCAAAACCAACCTGATTACGTGTACATACACAGATTGCTTGTGAATATATACATCCCTACATATGTATACATGTGTACATGTCTAATATATTTTAGTTTATAAAAGGGTTGGTATCACATGAACACCCTAGGGTGGGAGATTAACAGGGAGAGAGAACCCTCTTAGACTATAGTGTTATAGTAGTCAGGTATTTGGGATAGCCCATTTTTCAGATGACTATTGTGAGGCTTTGAGAAGTCAAACAGGGAGTCAGAAAGGACTGAGCAGGGGCTCTGATTCAGGGAACTGGCCTCTGTTAGCTGTAACCTTGGCTCCTGCTCTGAGGCTCACTGTATAGACTTTGTTCAGGAAGTATGATTCCTGCCTATCACAGGGCTTGGGGTGAATGTAATCTCCTTATGAACCTGACTGGCTCTTTGTGCTGAGGCATTGAGAGGAAAATGCCTTTGTCTATGCCTCTCTTCTTGCCAGCCTTCAGAGTCTGGTGTGTGCACGTGTGGCGTGTGCACCCTAGTGGTGTGTGTGTGTGTGTGTGTGTGTGTGTGTGTGTGTGTGTGTGTGTGCACGCACATGCGTGCATGCATGCTCATTCCCCTGCTCACTTATGTGTGATGGTGTGTCTGCCTCCTTCCCTCCCTGCAGCCTCCAGCTCACACAGATCATCTTGACCTTTCATTAGGTCACTTCATAATTGATGGAAATGTCCCAGGTACCTTCTCTTAACTCCAGGGTGATTATGACAATTATGATGATTATCAAGTAAAAGAGAGAGAGAGAGAGAGAGAGAGAGAGAGAGAGAGAGAGAGAGGAAGGGGCTGAGGACTGGGGGGTTGGGAATTGCTGGAGAGCCAGGCAGTGCTGTCATTAAGCGACATTGTGTGAGACGGTTCCCCTTCAAAAGGCAGCTGTGAAAAGGAGAGTGTCTTTTTTTTTTTTTTTTAAAGGCCCATTATGCAGGCAGCATGGGGTGCATAGTGCTGGCGGGAGGGACCATGGGGTGTAATTAGGACAGTGACAGCTAGAATTACACAGTTGTCTCTGCTAAGGTGCCACCTCTCTTGGGTGTGTGTGTGTGGGGGGGAGGGGGGAATGAGACAGGAACAGGTAATGGCTGGGAAGTTCTGGACCCTTGCCAAGAGTGCAAGGCCCTTTGGTGAGCCAGGACGACCTGGGGTTGAGCAGAAGGGACAGGGGAATGCTAGGCTACTACAACTATTTATTTCTGATCAGCAAGGAGGCCTCTGATTTTTGGAAGTCTTTTATGACGCTTACCGCCCCTTCCAGGCTTTTCCAGCATTCTCTCCCCGACAGGGAGTTGGCAAAGGAAAGCCAATTGTGTGGAAAGAGGAGGTGGATAAATCACTTCCCAGCCTCCCAGCTCAGGGGCCCCCGGCTCCCCAGCAGGAAGGCAGCCTCAGCTTCTGGCTGGTCTACCTTGTCCCTGCTCCTGGCTGGTATGTAGAGAACTGGTTTCTGCCTTCCTGGTCTACACCACACTGTTGGCCAGGCAGACAGAAGTACCTGTGACTCCAGTCCTTTCTAGTCTACAGCAGAATGACTAGTGACTCAGTTTCCTCTTTTGCTTCTGACTGAGGGCTTCCCTTGGACCATCCTCAGCCTCTCCTTTCATCCGCTCCTCCTCAAGCTGTCATTTAATGTCAGCTGACTTCTTTGTGCCCTGGTTTGGTTTGCCCACCTGGGACTCGAGGATTCTAATTGTCCTTGTGCATCTGGGCTGCTGTGAGAATTCCAGAAGACTCGGCACATAGATAATTTAGCTCACACACAGATGATTTAACTCACACAGTGAGGCCACAGGGACATGTCCTTTTCTTCTGCTTTCCAAGCAGGCTCTCACTGTGTGACCTGGGATGGATGCAGACTGGTGATCCACCTGTCTCACTTTTTGGAGTGCTGGAACCATCTTGCATACTCCAAAAGGTAAATTTTCCTTGAGGCCAGTCCCCATGAATGTTCTGTGAAGATGATCTTTTACTGTGTTGAGCAGTGAGGAATTGGGGGATCAGGCTAGAGTCAGGCAGCTTCTCCAGGGACCTCGATTTGACCTCCCAGGGATGCTTACCTGAGTTTTCATTAATTCCTGCTTTCACTGTGTGTCTACCCAGTGCCCATGACATGCCAGTTGTTACATGAGGCATAGCCATGCCTGCAGAGTTGCAGAGGGAATCCTGGGCCCCTTGAGACTGACTTGTCCAGAGCCTTGTTCCCCCTCTGTCTAGATATTTTGCTTTGAGAATGTTCAGTAGGGAGGGCTACATGGCTACCCCTTCAAGGCATGAGCTATCTTGAGAACAAATGGGGAGACTGGTATTTGTGGGTAGGGGAGACCTGAGGGCTGAAACTTGGTTCTTTTGGCAGTAGCTAAATATGGAGGGTCTTAGCACCTCAAACCTGAGGTCACTGGTTCAAGAATAAGCAAGCACTTTCCTCCATGTCCATGTATCCCAGATCCAGGCAAGCTTTAGTTCATAGGCCACCAGGTCACTACTATCCACCAGGGTTGACTTTAAAAGTTATTATTACTTAAAAATAAATCTCAAACTTTATCAGGCAGAGTCAGAACCTCGGTCTCCTGGAACTCATAGCGCTGTTGTTTAGATAAGTTTAAATGAGCTGTGATTAAGCTAATTTTGAGGTAATTAACTTGGGGAAGGAATCCTTCACTTCTTAAAATTCTAAGTGACTGTTCACTGTAAGAGGAGCATCCACAGAGCAGCCGCGCGGCTTTCAGGAGTCCCGCTTAATTAAAACATAAGGAACTCAGCCACAGAGCAAGAGTTTAACGTCATTAATGAAAAATGAATATTCTTTATCTAATTACACAGCACAATTAATTGGAGTCTCCAACCACAGAGGCGGGGGAGGGCAGGGGAAGCCAGGAGAAAGCCGTCTCCTGCTCCCGTAGACCTCAGGAAGGCTTAAGACTGCCTCAGTCCTTTGAGGTTTCCTGGAAGGCCGGGGCCTCCCTGGTGCTGAACCACTGTGCGTGGGACAACTACATTGTCTTTGCCAGCACCCGTGGATACCTGGGGTCTCTTTGGTAGTAGTTGAAGCCTATGTCAGCCCGCCTTACCTTCTGTCTTCATTTGTAGATTCAACAACTTTATCAAGTACTCTCGTTCAAGATGGGATAAAGTTTTAAGGAAGCATGTGGGTTTGAATCTTTACACTGAGTCTACTAGCCGTGGGTAGACTGTCCGTGTCTTCATTGTCTCATCTGTAAAATGGGACCCACAAGAGCCCTGTCACTATATGAAGGTTTATGTGGATGAATGAATATTTCAAAGGTACTTGTGACAGTGCCAGGCATACAGAAAGGGTCGGTAACAAGCATTTGCTATTGTAAATAAATACAAGACAGGGTGAAGGCATCCATGGAGCACAGGATGCAAGAGGGGGCATTCTCAGGACGTCTGGTTTCAGACTTAGTGTTCGGAGTGGAGAGTGGGCACAGGACATGGCTGCTTCTGCATCCCCCTCCTCCTGATCCCCCAGCATCACTCTCGCTCTGAGTGCTGTTGACTTAGCGTTCTTTTTGACCTTCCTTCTGGGGCTTCCTAAGTCAGCACTTGTAGTAGGTTACTTTTTCACTGTTGGGAAAATACCGGACAAGAAGCAACTTAAGGACCACTGAGGTGGCTCGTGGCTGAAGGCGCGTCTGCCGATCCCTGGCACCCAGATGGTGGAAGGAGAGAACTGACTCTCGAAAGTTGTCCAGTGGCAAGCAGGTACTGGCACTGGGTGCACTCATACTGTGCCTCCCCCACATATGCCCACCCCCACACTAAATAAAATGTAACAGATATGTTTAAAGACACAATTTAAGGAAGGAAGGAAGGAAGGAAGGAAGGAAGGAAGGAAGGAAGGAAGGCAGGCTCAGCTGGAGCTGCAGGTTGTCTGATCACATTGTATCCAAAGTCCTGAATAGAGACAGACCACTTGGAACAGGGATAAAAGACCTCAAGGTCCTGCCCCAGTGATTAGCTCCCTCCTAAAGGTCCCCACCCTCCCCAAACAGTGCTACCAGCTGGGAGCCAAGTATTGAACCACATGAGCCCAAAGTGGTCATTTGACAGTCAAAACCACAAGAGCACTTATTCTTCTGTGTTTTCATCATGGCTCTCCAGTCAATCCATTTTTTACCCCAGGCAGGCAGCTTGGTTAAAGCAAAATCTGCCAACAGGTGAGATCGACACAGAGTCATGTCTCACGGTTTGTGCTCATCTTCTGTTGCTGGGACGAAATACCCTAAAAACACAGTTTCAGAGGAGGAAAGATTTATTTAGGCTTATGGGTTCAGAGGGTCCATGGCTGCCCTCATTGCTTAGGCCTGTGGTGGGGCAGAGCAGCGTAACAGCTGGAGTGTTGCAGATATTGTTTACAGTGTGAGAAGACGTGTCATTGTGATTGGTTTAACAAGAGCTGAATGGCCAATAGCTAGACAGGAGAGAATAGGCGGGACTTCCAGGGAAAGAGAGGAACTGGGGCTGAATCTCGAGAGACACCAGCGAAAGGCAAGTTGGACATACAGAACCGGAGAGAGGTAAAAGCCAAGTGGTAGAACACAGATGAATAGAAACAGGTCAATTTAAGTTATAAGAACTAGTTGGGAACAAGCCTAAGCTAAAGGCCAAACTTTCATAACTAATAATTAGTCTCCATGTCATTATTGAGGAGCTGGTGGTCCCAAAAAAGGTCCGACAAGAAAGCTTACCACACTGGAGTGTGTGGATGGGGAAGGTGGCCCAAGAGAGCGAAGTAAATAGAGATACATACACACAGATAGACAAACACACACACTGAGTCTGGGGACAAATTATTCCCTCAAGGCCACACCCTCAAAGACATACTCCTTTCACCTAGATCCTACCTCCTACATTTCCTACCACCACCCTCCCCAGAGTACAATGATGTCAGAGGATCCTGCTACCCCTCCACAGCCTTGCTTCTAAACACTGCTGTACTGGGGGTGGGGGGAACTGCACCTTTAACATGCAACTCTTTAACATATGGGGAACATTTCAGATTCATGGCAAAGTGTCCTGGAGATGATTTGCCCAACCTATTTTATGATGAGAAGCCTAAGGTCCAGGAGGCTGTAAGGTGACTGCCTGGAAAGGAGGGGAGCCTGGATTTCTGGGTCTAGCTTCAGTTCTTGCTCTCCTGGTTGGCCAGCATTTTGCCCCTCTCAGTCTGCTGGGCTGTCAGCTCTGTAGTTTGAGAGTTTCTTTGTCATGTGTGGAGGAAGCTGCATTCCTTGATTCCTTTTTTTTTTTTTTTTTTCCTGATTTTGGGAGATGGAAGTCTGGGAATCAAACAAGGATCTTGGGTACCACTAATTTAGTTTCTAGTCTGATATGAGGTGTTTTTCAGGAAGTTCTTCCTCCTCTTTGCATCCCCTTTCTCTCTTCTGTATAGAGCTAGGCGTAGAGAAAGTCACTGAAGTCTAAAGACCAAGTAGGCTCCACCTCTTGCTGGGCAGATGTGTCCAACCTTGTATCCTTTCTCTCCATCACCAGATCCTCTGGCTTAGCCAGTTCTGAAGAGGACCAAGGCAGGCTGTTGCGGTTTGTGGCCCCAGACCACATCTCAGCTCAGGCTAAGCATTCAATATGGGAAGCTAGTCACTAGGAAGGCATCCTACAACAGGCAGGTGGCCTTCTAAGTGTGCTCTCTGGCTGTCCTGGAAGGACCCTCCACACCTGCTGGAGCTTTGCCGTGTTGCCCTCACTGGCTGCGGATGAGGCTGTGCCTTTGGTGTGGGGGCTGTGAAGAGGGGTGGGAGGCTTCCGGCTGGGCTAAACCGATCACACTCCACAAACTGTTTCCACTTAATCTCTAAAACGTTTTGACTTTGTCTTGGGGAAAGATAAAGAAGTGGCCCTGGGGAGGGACCAGGCGCCTTGTGTGTGCAGGCAGAGACTAGCAGGCATAAAACAGATGAGAGCTCCTGAGAAGTGGCAGATGGAAGCGTGCTGCTGGCTGTCCCCAGGAATCCACCACTACTGAAGGGTAATTTGGAATGTCCTCAGCATCCTGCAAAGTCCTTGGATTTTGGGGGACACCAAAACCTTCCCAAGGAACCTTGTCTCAGAGGGTTCCAGAGAGGACCAGGGGCTAAGAGTATGCACCAAGGGTGGCCATGCATAGAAATGTCTGCTTTGCAGAGTAGGTGTCAGCTAAGGACACTGTTGTGGTTCCTGATTTCCCTCCTGAGCCTGCGTTCTTTCTGAGTTTCACTGTTTATGAAGATCTCTGTATCGCCCTTAAAGCCATGGTCATTGTCCTGCAGCGAAAGGCATCATTTTAGCAGCAAGAACAGAATTCACAATGGGAGTCGGGGAGCCTTTGCCCCCTGTTCTAGGGGAACCAGGCTCTTCCGAAGCAGCTGCAAGAGGCAGGGCATAGACAGCCTCTCCGCTCCCTGTCAGGCCCAGCGGCTCCTTTATTTGATGTTTTGTAAGATAGTGGGAAGCTCCTCAGTGCCGTCGCACCAGCTCCGGTTTGTGTGAAATCAAATCGACTGCTCCGTGTCCTCCTTTCAATCACCTGTCTGAATGGCTTGATTTAACTCTCCAGTCAGGACGGTGGGCTTCAATCACCGTTCATCCAAAAGAAGTGTGGGATGGGGGAGAGGGACATTCTTCCTCAAAAGCACTTTGCGTGTTATTAAATAATAGCAACACTCCCCAGCTCACTGGGAGCCCCGGGGTGTGTTCTGAGAAGAGGCACACAACCCATCACAAAGCTGTGGTTTATCTTGGCAGTTTTTTCCAGACCTGCTTTGCAGCCCTGTTAGCAGAAGGACAAACGACTCTTGACTTTGCTGGTGGCAGAAGGAGAAGGTGCTGGAGGCGACTGGGGGAGATGCTGGTCAGACCCAATGGTGTGAAGGTGCATTCCGTCCCAAAGACATACTTTACTGAAACAAGTCCAGGTGCTCTAAACTGCCCGCCTGCAGGATCTTCCTCAGGGGAGCCACAGCTCTGGCCTTGGGTCTGAATGCTCACGTGGCCCGCTGAGCCTCAGTTTTCTACACTGTCCAGTGGGGAGAAGGACGGCAACCTGGTGGGACTGAGCAAGGCAGAGAGCGGCGTGGAAAGTGAGTCACAGAGCACCTTGTGCAAAGGCACTCTGGAGTGTTGGTAGGTGACCCGTGGTGGCTCATTACCCTACTAAAGCACATACCCTAGAGGGGAGAATTAAAATACTGATGAGATGTGCAGGTGATGTACAGAGCTGCAGAGCTACCCAGAGCAAAGCATGCAGGGAAGCCTGCACTATGCAAATGATACAAAAAAGCCCGTTCTATGCAAATGAGCCCCAAAGCCCTAGCAGGACCGGAAGCATCTCCCTCCTCTTACTGATCGGTAGAGATGTGAGCAAGCCTCTGCCATGCCTCTCTGCCACGATGGGCTGCATCTCCTCAAAACACACTCTGCACCCCAGTGCTGACTCCATGGATTCTGTCAGAATCCCATCTACAGACCTGACGTGGAGTAAGAGGCTGGTTTCTGCAACTTTATATGCCTCGTTCACAGACACGACACCCAAATGAGGACATGGGGAGGTGGCTGGAACATGGCTGGCATCTGATCACTGCTTCCAGGGTCCCTGTGGTGGAAGGTTGTGAAGTGAGCCACACCATCAGATCTGGGGCTGCTATGCACTCTTGACTGCCTCTCACAGCCATAGATTGATCAGGCTATGACCACCTTATATGAATTTGCACTCCTCTTTGAGCCTTACTTTTCTCATCTACAAAACAAACTTTCTTTATCCATAAACTAGTACAACAACCGGAGGGTGCTAACAGGCCTGAACATGGCACACATGGCTGGCTCTCAGGCCCTGCCCTTCCCCAGCCCCTCTGCCTTGCTAAAGACCGTTAGATTACCTTCCTAAAGCTAGCCATCAAGGTCCATTCCCTTATTTGGTCACTTCCTCCTCTTGAGGCTGACCATCAAGGTCCAGCTATCAAAGTATTGAAGTCCAGCAATCAAAAGTCCCCCTTTGGTTCACCTAGTTAACATGTCCAATCAAAATTAAACAGCTCACCCTAACACGGGGTTTTCCCTTTTCCCTTTATAAACTGCCATTTGCCTATGGTCCACATCTGTCTCCTCTCTACCCAGAGGCAATCTTTTGTCCCTCTGGTGCAAATATCCCTTCCCCTCTCCCCTGTTCCCTTCTCCCTCGTCTTCTATCTCCTGTCTTTGTCTCTCATTTCCTGCCCTTGGTCCCTCTGAGGCAAATAAATCTCCTTTGTGCTGAGAACTTGGTCTTGGGCCAATACCCATTGCTTTCAACAACAACAATAAGAACAAAACCACCCAAACCAGCCTTTGTATTGTAACATAGAAGCCCTGATCCTTTGTACTGTGTGGCCATTCCAGGGAAGTTCTCCCTCTGTTCCAGCTCACTGCCTCCCTTGGAAATACTCTTTCTTAATACATTTCCTCGCTTTGCTTGCTACTATCCACGTGTCTCTGACCAGTTCCCTGTGCTAGGACCCAAGGGTCCAGCAGCCCTCTGGAGGTGTCCACTGAACCTGTGACATCGGATTGCTGGGAGAATATGAGGGAAGCCACATTGCAGTCACCAGCTCCTGACAGGCTCAGCCGACTGACTTTCACTTGTGGAAGGTTGTGGGTACATTATCATTGAGTGCCTGGTGCAGATAAGGTATTTACTCATTTGAATAAATGAAACTTTTATGAAAATGAAATTTATATATAGCCTTGAAATTTTACTTCCTTTAGCTCTCTCTCTACCTGGGACTTGTGAGCTTGAAAAACTGCACATTGTGACATGGGACCCTTACGTCTGGTCCAGGGCCAGTAAAGAACAACCCATAAGCCTCCCTGCTTGCTTTGATTAGTAATGTTGTAAATGCTCGAACATTTGCATATGCATATTGTCTGTAACACCCCCTCCCTATATCTGGAGCAGTGCCTCCTCAGAACAAGGCTGCAAATCATGTTGTATTTATTACCTTATCCTTTACAGAAAAAAAGATGGGGGCTGGCAAGCTGGCTCAGTGGTTAAGAGCACTCTCTACTTTTGCAGGGGACCCGGGTTTAGTTACTAATACCCAGGTCCAGTGGCTCACAGCGGCTGGCAATTCCAGCTCCAGGGAATCTTACGCCCTCTTCTGGACTCTACAGACACTTGCACTCTCTTTAGTTAAAAAAAGATGGCTGACTTCTGGCTTAGGCCAAGGGTGTTTAGACTTTTGCCTGAATGAGAATTATCTAAAGGATGTTAAATCTAGGTCGCCGAGCCCCATATTGGAAAAGCCTCATTGAACCCAGGCTGTGCCAGGCCCCAGGGCTGGATATTTCTAGCAAGGGATGCTGCTGCTGTTTTGCTTTGTTTGTTTGTTTTTGGACAGGGTTTCACGTAGCTGAGGGTGACCTTGAACTCCTGATCCTATGGTTATTTATTTATTTTTCTCCAGTGCTGGGATTGTTGGTATGTGCCACCACAGCCAGCTGAGAGCTGTGGTCCTGTGAACCCCATTTCGAGATTCACTGGTTTGTGCTATTTCGTATGTCTACAGTGCTTTCTCCTTACCTGCTCTGGCCGAAGGGTGAATTCCACCTTTCTTGAAAGGTCAGTACAAAGGAGCCTCCAGGACACTGTAAGAACTGGGCGCCCATGAGCCAGACAACGGAACACACTGGGG
The DNA here is from genome assembly GCF_903995425.1 of Onychomys torridus. Taxonomy (NCBI): domain Eukaryota; kingdom Metazoa; phylum Chordata; class Mammalia; order Rodentia; family Cricetidae; genus Onychomys; species Onychomys torridus. Next base: position 138,716,522 of record NC_050444.1, read on the forward strand.
ATTCAACCTGGTTAACAAAATGGCTAGACTGCCCTTGTGTGACTTACTGTCTAGCTGGGGTATGGGCAAGAGTGGAATCGTGGGGAAACAGAGTGAACAGTGAGCACACAGATGCAAATAAATACCACATGTCCCCATCTTGGTGGGAAGGTGGCAGTGAACTCTGGCTGGAGGTTCTGAAATGCCTCTCAAAGGAAGTGACATTTAGGTTGAAATCAGAGGGTGAGAGGAGGCCACCCTGACAAGAACACGGGAGATTCTTCCAGGCAGGTACCCTGGAGAGGGGAAGGTGCTTACAGCATGCCAAGCGGGAAGGCCAATGTGATTGGAGCAAAGAGAGGGAGTCTGGAGCTGTAGAGGGAGGGATGTGTAGAGAAGGTGTTCTTCAGCCTCAGCTACCTTTGTCAGTGTCACTGTGAGCTGAGTGGCCTTCCCACCTCTGGTTATTGGCCTTAGCCAGGTATCTTAGTAGCCATCACAGCAGGTGATTATAGTTTCAAGCCTAGACCTTCAGAGTGTCCTTAGATCCCTGCTTGCTCCTTTGAGTCATACAAGGAAAACACATTGAGACTGACCTGCTAGTTCTAAGGCATGTGGGACAGTCACTGAGGCCACATCAGCTTACATCATCTGGCCAAGCTGATACGAGAACACATGGGCAAGCATTCTTATTGCTGTTGGCCCACTGAGTTTAGGGGCAGTTTGTTACACAGCAGTAGTTGACTCAGACAACTGTGTTAAGAACTCTGAATTCGATTTTAAGTATAATTGGATGCCATGAAAAGGTTCACTTAAAAGATGTAGAGGTTGTCAGTGATCTCCCTGACTGCTGCGAGGAGAGGGAGGGGTGTGGAAAAAGTGGGAGACCCTTCTGGGCTATGTGCACCAATGGTGAGCATATGCATAGAGCAATGGCACCACTTGTTACAAGTGGAATGGACTCACCCTTCCCCAGGCACCCAGCATCCTCTTTACACCCTCCTGACCTTGATGTCGTGGTTTGTTAGTAATCCTTATCTCTTTATCCACTAGATGACAGGATTTCCAAGGTCAGGGACCCGCCCTGACCCTTCTCTGTGTCCCCTGGGCCTCTGTACTCTGTGTCCAACCAGCCTAGCACAGTGGCTTATCACTGCCCTGAAGTGGATTAATCCAGAAGTCCCTTACAGGGCTGCTGTGAGTTGGATTTTCACATCAGCAGTCACTAACAGACCCAAACTCTAAAGCGACTTTTGCCAGCTCTTGGGCTGGCTTTGGAGCCTTATCAGCAAACAGGGATCACAGGAGAGGTTCCCCTGTAGTCCCAGTGTGCTGAAGGGAAGGCCATGGAGTCACTTGTGTGCCAAGGTGCTGAGGTGACTCTTATAGCAAGGCCCCAAGATCTGGGCAAGGACTGTAGCCAGACATGCTTACAAACCTTCCGCAGAAATGAGAGAGGTGACCTGTCTCCCACCAGGTGACACCCGCTCTGTGCAGATGATTCCTAACACATTTACCTTCAACATCTCTAGGGAGAAGAAAATTCGTCTATATGTACACAGTCTAATTTAAATCAGGGAATTGATGTGTTTGAGTTAATTTTGTCCGCCCTGGTGCTCACGGTATTTACCCGAGAATCTCGGGATGTATAACCAAAATATTTCATAAACGAATGCTAGGATTCTGTCTCAGAGGAGCAGGCCTTGAACAGGGATAGGCTGTGGTTTTTTCAGTTTCTGGAAATGTCACAGGAAGACAAAAGGGCCGGTGGGCAGCAGTCCTCACTAGCCTCCAGATAGTGGCCTGTTTTAGGAAACAAACAAACCAATTCACTAGTGCAGCCTGGTACAGCACAATCGGTTAGACACCAAATCTACATGGGCTAGGAGGTGCCAGGTGGCAAACAGCACCAATGCAGTGCCTGACTCAATAGCCCTTTCCTCTCGTTCATTAAAAAAAACTTACATTTATTTATTCATTTGCGTTGGAGTTGGGGCTAGTATGCCATGATGTGTGTGTGGCAGCCAGAGGACAAGTCTTAGGGGTCCGTTCTCTCCTTCCATCATGTGGATCCCAGGGATTGAACTCAGATCGTCAGGCTTGGTTGCAAGCCTCTTTACCCACTGAGCCATCTCATCAGCCCTCTCAATCCTTCCTTTTCACATATATATTTCTTGGGGATGATTGATAAAGAGTCTTATGGGAGCGTCTACCACACTTTCTTCATCCACTCATCTGTTGATGGGCAGCTACTTGATCAACAGTCTGAGGAATGGTAATGTGGTAAAATCCTGTTTAGAGCAATTAGTAGGTCCAAGTCAGCTTCTCTGGCTGGGCTGACTGTAGGCCGTGTTTCCCACAGTGTGCCTTGATCTGCCTGTGGAGTCTGGCAGCTTGTGGTAAGAGTGCACTGTAATCTGTTTTACCCTGAGGTCTAACTTGCATTGTAGGCTCTGATGAGTTTTAACACAGGTTCTCCGAGGAACCAACACTTTAATCAATACCCACTGCAGTACTGCTGTTTGTGTGTGTGTGTGTGTGTGTGTGTGTGTGTGTGTGTGTGTGTGTGTGTTGAAACAAGACCTCATGTAACATAGGCTGACCTTGAACTTGATGTGTGGCTAAAGATGATATTGAACTTCTGATTTTCCCCTCTCTGCCTCTCAAGGGCTGGAATTACAGATGTGCACCACTGTGCCTGGTTTATGTGGTGCTTGGGGCTGAACCTAAGACTTTGGGCATTCTACAAACTGAGCCACATCCACAGTTTGCAATAATATATTTGCTTAACCTCATACATCCAAAATATTATCGCTTAAAAAGGTAATCAATATAAAGTTTGTGAATGTGATCTTTTACATTATTTTAGTCAGCAAGAGGCTCTGAAAACGGGCTTGCATTTTATAGTTAAAGCCATATTTTGATTTAGGCCAGCCTAGATGAACAGCCACTTGTTGGCTAGATGCTCTGGTGTAGAACACAGCAGCAGAACCTCATCACTGGGTTGGGAAAGTGCCTTCTGCTTGCTCCTGTGCAGCCAATCTCCATGTACCCAGATTCAGCCATGTTCTGACTCCCATTTCTACAGGTTGTCTTTGCCTCTCTACAGCTTTCCACGAAGGAACTGAAACAGTGTACATGTTCCTCTTACGATTCTTTTAATACAGGAAATGTCTTCAAGTCCTGTCTGCATGTTATTACTTTGTGCCTTTGTGTGCATGTATATGTGTGCCCACATGAATGTGGAGGTCAGAGGTTAATGTCACATACCTTTCTCAGTCACTCTTCACCTTTGTTTTTGAGATAGGGTCTCTCACTAATTGTCCAGGCTTGGTTGGTCGGTCATAGCAATGGGGATCTATCTGCTTGTCTCCACTGCCTCCCCAGTACTTGGTTTAAAGACTTACTACAGTGCCTGGCTTTTGAGTGGTTGCTGAGGATCCAAGCTCAGGTTCCTGTGCTTGCATGGCCAGCACTTTGTGGACTGAGCCATTTCCTCATCCCCTTTCTGCTGTTCCTTCTCTTTAGTGAGTGGCACTGTGTTGCATGTGGAGACCAGGCATGGTTGTTTTCAAGATTCAGTGTAATGTGGTAAGGGGCATGAAGACACAATACCCCTATGCCCTAAAAGGACAAAGGCAGAAGGATGACCAGAATTCAAAAAGATGACAGATGGTCTTGCCTTTTGTCCTGGAAAACAGAACACTTGGGTTGGACAGAATGGGCTTGAGTACTGATGGAGAAAGGAGACAGGGGAATATCCCAAGTGATGATAGACCCAGAGCAAAAGTCTGCAAGGTGGGGGCGGGGGGAGAGGGAAAGAGAACACGTTTATTGAATGATAGCCTAGCAAGATGAGGGCAGTCTAGAGCTGACTTGGAGGGTTGTCAATGCTACCGTCAAAGAGCCTTCTAGAAGTATGACCAGGTGCAGGTCACAACCATAGGTCAGAAAAGATCTTCCTGGAAGAGGAGACACTTGGTCTAGGTCTCAAAGGATAATCTTCCCTCCTGTGTCCCCAGTACTCCTAGTTGGCCTCTTGGCTTCATCTTGAGACTATCCTCACCTCTTCCTCCTTGAAGTACCTCCTGGGAAGAAGGTCTCCTCCTGGCCTTACTACCCACAACATAGCTTCCCCTTGGGGTAATCACCATCCTTGTGCTTCTCACCAAGCACTTAGAATTTCCCATGTCATACACCAGCCCAGCCTGTCTCCTGTGGAGAAGTGTGCCAGCCTTGGTTGCCACACGTGTCCCACTGCTAGAGCTCTGGGCAGGGGTCACAGTAGCCCTGAGTTGTCTCCAAAATCCTAGATCCTGGCCATGGAAGGAAAGAGGACCCTGGGATCTGCCTGGCCTGGGAACTGCTCACCATGGCATCTGTGTGTATCACAGCCAAGGCAACTTGGGAAAGAGGCTTGGGCCATACTGTGAAATGTGTTCAAGTGTTCCTTCGGTGGACTGGGCTAAACTGGAGTCTGAGTACACAGAGTTTCACCTCTCTACCAGTGTGGCAGGGACTGTAACAGATGCCTCTTCCAGCAATTAGGAAATTAGCCTTGACTCATGCTATGGAACACTGATGGAGCTCTATTCTGGACCCTAGGTGTTCTGGCTACAACCCCAGGGCTTGTCCCACAACCCCAACTTCCTGGGAATGTCCTCTCCAAGATGTACCTCCTCAGAGGTAACTGATTTCTTTAAGCTCAAGATGAAGAAAAAGAAAAGGGAGACTGTGAAATAGATTTATGACCATGTTAGAAACATTGGATTGAAGAATTGATCCCTACGGCTAAGTCATTTCCCTCTTTCGTGTAAAATATAAATAAATCTGTGTGACTTAGGCTGAGCGATGAGTCGCCTGCCAGCTGGGTGGCGAGACACGTGTGCCCTTCAGAGGCCGGGCCTCCTCTCCTTGACCCCATCAATGAGCTGTTCTAAATGGCTCTGGCTTTCTCCCCTAGGCTGTGTTGGCTATGCCCTTCCCTTCCTGAGCCCACTGTGGGGTAAGTAGACACATTGATGGGGTCTGGGAACACCACAGCATTTCATCCTCAACCCTACTGGACCTGCTGAAGTTCAGACCATAACTAGAGAGCTTTTACAATGGCTGGAACTTGGCTCTAGGTGGGCTGAACATCTCAAGTGTGTGATTGTACAACCTGCAACTCCACTCCCTGAAGGTTTTCGCTGATTTCTGGGCTGAGGCAGCCAGTGTAGCATGCCCTAAATTAATCGGGAGGGGGGGCACTTTCATTGTCCTGCTCTCACGGTGATTTAATTTTAGCACACGTCCCCAGGGTAGCTTTCCTCTCCACCTCAGCCCAGCTTTAGGTAAAGACCTGGGGAGAGGGAGTGTTGGCTAGCTCCTGCTGTTCCCTCTCTCACTGGCACTGGCTCTGCCCCGCTGTCAGCCAGTCCTCTGGGCTAAGCAGCCCAGGGAAGGGTTTTGTAAAGTGCAATTTTCCAGAAGAAAGATGGCTTGGCTTCCTCGGTGTTTTCCTGTCTGTTAAGGGCACAGGCATGCAAAAGGACAGATGCTAAGGGGCTGGGAACCTGGGATCCAGGAAGGGGCTGAGTCTGCCTGCAGACAGGGTTGTTTGCAGAAATGGCTACATGAAATTCCCTGTAGACAAAGGTGCAGTGGCTTCCCAGGGTAGATGCAGGAGGTGGGCTGGGTGACATCTGTCTTCTCACCTGTTTGTATTCTGCAACCTCTGTCCTGAGTCCCTGCAAGACCGGGACCAGAGGAGACTGTGGAGCCTCTCTGATGGTTCTGCCCGTGGCTTTGGCCGTTTGCCTCCACAGGATGCTTGGTTTAGACATGGATGTTTGCCTCATTGTCTGGCAGAGTTCATGAGGCTTCCAGCTCCCAGCTTTGAGCTTGCCGATGTTTGAAAGCAGAGGACCCTGATGGGTAGAAATGGGACCAAGGAGCTGGATCTACACAGACTTGTTGGTCTGTATTTGTTGCTTAGGTGCTTCTGATGTTAACCACGGGCTTTCCCACTGAGCTGCAGCCCAGTTATCTTTGTGGGTCATCAGAACCATGTTCCCATGTTTAGAAATTCTACCAGCTTTTGAGTCTTGAGGGGAAAGCCGACAGCCTCAGCAGAGACTCTGAAGACTATTTTCTTGCCATGAGGGCATGAGAAGTGGGACACACTCAACCTGCACCGTGCCCAGGGAGAAAGTAGCAGGGGACCCGCGGGATCCATTCCTGGGAGAGTGACAGGTGCAGGGTAGCTGAATCTGATTTCAGTGGGCATGGGAGGGGGGAGTCCCACAGTGGCAGGAGGGAGGTGGCTTGGGGACCTGTGAAGAGGGCTGTGGTAGCAGCAGGGAGGCTGTTCTCCATAGCCTGGTGCCAGTCAGCATTGGCATCGGTGATGCCCAAAGGCCTGGATCTCTAGAGATGTGGCCCGGTGTCCACCCCACCAGGATCCCCATGGGAAGAGCTGGGAAGGTGGCCGCAGAAGGAAACTGGGGAGCTTTGAACCTGGTTTCTGCAGGGAGACTGGGAGCAAGGCCTCTTCTGCAGCTGCTGGTCCCCTGAGGTCCCAGAGAGCCAAGCTCCAGAGTGAGCACAGATGACCCCAAAGGATCTCTGTCCCAGCTTGCCTCTGGGCTTTGTTCCCATGGCCAAGTCTCAGGGGATCCTGTCTCCAGGTCCTTTGAGGCTCCTCCAGAGCAGGGTCCCCACAGAACAAAGAGCTGTCCCTTCAGTGTAGTGTGTGTGTGTGTGTGTGTGTGTGTGTGTGTGTGTGTGTGTGTGTGTGTGTGACAGGTGCTGGGGGGCAGAGGACAACTTGTAGGAATTCGTTTCTTCCTTCTACCTTGTGGGTCCCAGGATGAACTCGGCTTGTAAGGCTCTGTGTAAGCAAACACCTCTACCTTCTGAGCCACCTCTTCCCATCTCTCCAGCCTCCCCTGCCCTCTCATTTTCCTCTCCTCACCCCTCCTCCCTTGTCAGGGTCTCACCATGGAGTCCAAGCTGGGCCTCAACATTGCCATCCTCCTGCGTTGACTCCCATGTGCTGGGCTGACAGATATGTGTTGTCACGTCTGGTTTTTAGTCTCCATTCTTAAGACCATGTTCTGCATTTGATCCAGTTTGTTTTTCTAAATCCAGATCTCTGATTATGGTTTAATCAGCATCAAATCGAACAGACCTATCACCCCATTTTGTGCTGATGTGATACCTTTAATAATGTAGTTTCCCAGCACTCTATTAGTTTTGGAAGTTGATCCAGGGAGTTATACAGTCATTATAGACTTAGACTGTTACTGGAATTATCCCTTCTTTTCAAGGGCTGTGAGCTCAAGTCTGCTCACTTCAGCTTGTCTTTGGAAACAGTGGGTGGGGTCTGCCTTCAGGGCCGGTCCCCATCCTGCCTGTTCTCCAGGCTTGTTCAGCTTCTCCGACACAAAGCTGGGTCTCTGTGCTTCTTGTGGCTCTCTCTGGCTCTCTGTGTGAATATAATTGGAATTTCACACTCATCAGTTTTTTAAATGATTTTCTAAGCTTTGGAAGATGGTGAGAGAGTCACAAAATATTGTCAGAATATTTTCTGAAGAGCTCCTGGCAGAAATGAACCTACTTTCTATTGGCCTTTTGGGGAGTGTTTGATAAGCTCCTCCTGTATGTGTTGGGGTCGGGGCCGTGCTCAGCACTGAAGGAGGAGGGAGGGCACAGGAGCCATGACTGGGCTCCACCCTGCTGAAGCCTTGGGGGTGAGATTTGGGTGAGCATGTGTGCTTCTAGAAAGAAGCTCAGAGCAAAGCCAATGATAGACCTAAGGGTGTTGAGTCAATCCTGAGAGTCAGAGGGGAAGTGGAGGGGTGAGAGCAGGCGGGCTCTTCTGGGTCCTCTGTCTGAAGAGCACTGTTTGGAGTTTCTTGGTGCCATGTGGAGGTGTTTTCAAGGCACTGGGATGGCTGCAGTGTAGTGGATAGCCATCCCAGCTTTGGCCTGGTAAGTTCCAACCCCCATTGAGGCTTCGGTAATGGTCACGCCCACAAGACGGGGCGGAGGAGAAAGACACTGCCAGCTGCTGCCATGACAAGATGTAAGGTACTGGTAAGCCATGAGCCATGTGGCAAAGTATAGATAAATAGAAATGGGTTAATTTAAGATAGAAGAAGTAGATAACAAGAAGCCTGCCATGGCCATACAGTTTCTAAACAATGTAAGTTTCTGTGTGTTTACTTGGTTGGTTCTGAGCGTCTATGGGCCTGGCGGGTGAGAGAGATTTGTCTTGACTGTGGGCCAGGCAGGAAAACTCCAATTACACTGCAGGGGTGTTCTGCCAGGAAGCTGAATATGACCCATCTGAAATTTGAACCTGGCTATGGGCTTCATCTTCAGTCCACCCCTGCTTTCTTCTTGTGATGTGCTGCTGCTCGAATGGCCATGCCTCCTGATGGCCTGGACAGATCCCCTGTGAGCTGGCTCCATGGCCATCCTGATGGTTCCAACTGTAGGTGGTGTAGACATCCTTTTCAGCTCCCCTTGGACAGTTCCACAACCCTTCATTTCTGGGCTCTCCCGACTCCTGTGGACCTGCACTGCTGCCTGCGTCACATTGGTGATTAAAGCCGAATCCGGAGCCCGAAGCAACCAAGTGGTAACGCTGATGTTGTAGGAGGCCTGTCACGGTCATAGCACAGTCCCAGATAAGAGCTGAGGAGTCTGCGTGTCACCACTGTGGTGTGTTCTCCTAGACCTCCAGTCCCAGACTCTTGCTGAGAAAATGTCAGATCAACTCAGAGATTCTGAGGAATGTCCTGTAATCAACCTGGCTGCAGCTCTGTGCAAGGACGGAGGTCAAGACTGTGAGAAATGGCCACAGATTAACAGAGACTGGGAGATGAGATGCTGAGCTGCCATGGGGATGCTGGGTTATACCCTGAGCAGAAAAGGACATTCATAAGGAGTCAGGGACAAATCACACCATATCTGCAGTGTAGTTAATGGCATTGCATTTACAGAATCATTACTGTTATTGTTGTGTTTATTGTTTGAGACAGGGTCTCATGGAACCCAAGGTTACAAACTTGCTATGTAACTGAGGATGACCTTGACTCCTGATTCTCTTGTCTGTGCCCCTCAGAATCTGGCATGTGTCTGCATGCCCAGTTTTATCTGGAGCTGAGATCTGATCCAGGGCTTCATGCATGCTAGACAAGCATTCTATCAGCTGAGCTACATCTTTAGTTCCTATTATTATTATTACTACATCTTTAGTTCCTATTATTATTATTACTACATCTTTAGTTCCTATTATTATTATTACTACATCTTTAGTTCCTATTATTATTATTATTATTATTATTATTATTATTACCTCACTGTATAGTGCAGCTGAGGCTGGCTTTAGACTTGAGATTCTCCTTCCTCAACATCTCATGTTCTGGGGTGACAGGCAATCATCACTGTAACTGGTTCATTTCTTAAATCTTATTTCTTTAGGGCTACAAAGATGGCTCAGTGCTTAAGAGCACTTGCTGCTCTTGCAGAACACCTGGGTCCAATCCCCAGCATCCACATGGTAGTTCACAACTGTCTATAACTCAAGTTCCAGGGGACCTGGCATCCTCTTTTGACCTCTGCCGGGAACCAGGCATGCACATGGTGCACATACGTACACACAGGCACACAATTATATACATAAAATAAAAATTCATTTATTTATTTGTGTGTGTTTGGGTGTGTACGTGCCATGGTGTGCATGTGGGAGTCAGGTGACAACCTGAGGGAACTGGTTCTTTCTTTCCATCGTGTGGGTCCTGGGCATCAAACTCAGTTCGTGAAGCTTGGCTGCAAATGCTTATACCTGCTGAGCCATCCCAATCTGGCTAACTTTTTAAACTTGATGACTGCACATGGTTAGCAGGTCGTGGCCCCAGGGGAAGCAGGGTGAAGGAAGGATGAAGGAAGGGTCTCAGGGAGTACCCTACCACATTTGCCCCTTGTCTCTAATCTAAAATTATTCCAAAAAGAAAAGGCTGGCGAGATGGTTCAGCGGGTAAAAGCTCTTGCTTCAAAATCCTGGTGACCTGAGTTTGGTCCCAGGAACCCATGGTGGAAGGAGAAGAAACTCCTGGAAGTTATTTTCTGACCTCACAAGTGCTGAGGTACTTATGTACCCCCATAAGATAATTATTAAGAAAAATTGTTCCCAAATAAGAAGTTTAAAAAAAGAAAGTGAATAATTGTTATGGAAATAGCCTTAAATCTGCCACTAGCTGTCTGGTCATGGGCATGATGCTCAGACTTCTGAGCCTCAGTTTCTCCATTTGAAGAACAAGATTAATAGCAATGTCAGCCTCAGTGGGGCTGAGGCCAGCCCAGCAGTTGATAGACTTAGCTGGTGTTATTGTTATTGATGGAGGTGGAAGGGCAGCCTCTCAAAGAGGGGAGGACTGAGGAATACTCGGGATGACAGAATTCAATAAGCTTTGAATAATTCAATGTGATTCAATTAAATGTCTATGGATTTCACTTGTGGGCCAGGTGGTGTCCTGTGATCTGGGGAGAGAAATCGGGACTCAGGAGTGTGTCCAGGAGACAGAAGGTACAGATGGTGAGGGTATGGTGGGGCATGGAGTTGGTTAAAGGCATGGTCAGGTGGCTGTGAGGTCACATGCAGGCCTCAGCTGAGTCTGAGGTTGTATGAGGAATCCAAAAGGAATTCAGGATGCGGAAGGCCCTGGCTTGAAGTTTTTCTTCTTTTCGATTGGAGTTTGACGTACAAATCATGGATCTGCAGGTATGGGACAGGAATCCAGCAGTCCACACTCTGGGTGTCTGTGCTGGGTGCTTCACTTGAAATGACCACACACCCTCTCCATAGCTCTGCACAGGGCTGGGGACTCTTGGAGTCTTGGGGTTTTGTGTGTAGCTGCCATGGAACTATCTTCTGGGTGGGATGTGGCCAGCACCATCTTGAAATCAGAACGGCTGGGAGTTTTGGAGGGAAGGTCACCAGATCCTCACCTGAGACTCCAGCCAGTCACTCCTTCCTGAAGCCCACTCCCAGTTGTGTGTGTCACAGCTGCAGGCGGTCTTAGGAAGTGCTAGCGGGCATAGCCAATCTTTTGACATTGTGACACGATGTTATCATATACCAAGTTCACACTAAAAAACTACACAATAGAGTTCCTAAAATGATGTCACCAAAAAATGTTTTAAGTAAGCTTAGGATTTTGTGCTGGGCTGTTTTCATAAGTATCCCTGGGCCAGATGTGTTGGACACATTTATCAGAGTATGCAGAGTGTGAAAGGCTAACTGGAGCATGGACTCCATGTTGGCAGCGTTCTGGAGTCCACACTCATGCTGAAGTTGGACTTTCCAGTGGTGCAGCTCTTGTGTGGTTGTCCACGCTCCTGTAGGTAACTCCAATAAACTCACCGCTTCTCCAGGCTAGACTGAGGTGAATTCATTTCTTTGGTCTCTAACTGTTACCCTATCTGGGGTGAAAAGCTCCCTGTTCATCTCCCCAGGAAGTCACACAACAGCAGACACTCACAGGGGGATGTGCTCCCCAAATCACAGTGTATTGGTTGGCACTATGGGGGTCCCCCAGCTCAGACTGCTGACTCAGGGTGGGTCACGGTACAGGAAGAAAGGCACTACAGGCTGAAGGCCACAGCATGCTGCATTGAGGTGACCAAATCCTGGGGGTGACCTGATTGCCATCTGTAGTGTAAGGAGGGAGATGGCTGGGGAGATGTGTGGGGGTGAGGAATGGATGGCTCTGCTGTTAGTCCTGGCATCCAGGGGATGTGGCTGCCTGGCATGTTGGGAGAAGTAAGCTCTGGTCCCTAGCTGAAGGCAGCTCTGTGCTCTGGAGTAGCGCATTGCTGAGTTTCCCGTGCCCCACTGCAAAAGGGACATTGAAGACCCACACTGCAGGGCCAGGAGAGGATCCTACAGGATGGAAACTCCTCTGCATAAGACAGCTGTCACAAGGAACGGAGAGGACCATGGAAAGGCAGGGCTGGCATCTTTCTTGTTGTCGTTGGTCCTTTCTGCTGCCTGCTTCTTTCTCAGAGCCAGGATTCCTTGTGCGGTCAGCTCACTTTGTTACTTTGTTTCTATCTGTCTGTCTGTCTGTCTGTCTGTCTGTCTGTCTGTCTCTCTCTCTCTCTCTCTCTGTGTGTGTGTGTGTGTGTGTGTGTGTGTGTGTGTGTGTGTGTGTGTAGTACTGAGGTGAATCCAGGCCCTCACACATGCTAGGCAAGTGCTCTACCACTGAGCTACATCCCTAGCCCTCTTCTTTACTTTTAAATTTAGAATCAGGGTCTCATCTCATATTCAAAGTCATGACTATCACTCCTCCTGTCTCAGATCCCTGAGCAGCTGGCATCACAGGTGTGCACCAGCCAGTGCCCTTGAACCTCTGTCTGGTCTCTGTCCAAGTCCACAGAGGCTCCTTCCCCTGTTTGATGAGACCCGGGAGGTGAGGGTCGGGAGCAGAGGCTGAGTCCACTCCTCAAGGATTTGTCCTGCTCCTGGAATGTGGGGCTGTTGTTTTTGCAGATCAACAGGAGACCTGTCTCCTAACTCCTCGCCTGCTTCCTTGGACCCATCTCAACTGTGGGAACCTGGGAGCACCATGTCCTGGGACAGGGGTCATCCTGGATCAGACCTGTGTGGCTAAGTGCTGGATTCTCCAGGTGGGGGTGATGCTACTAACTGACTGTCAGGAATGGGCTTGAAATGGGAATTTTCTGGGCTCCCAGTCCTTGGTTGTGACATGTGATGCTTATTATAACACAGGCAGCTGCCTTTGCTCTGAGGATGCTGACGGTGTAGCCTGGGGAGGGGGCAGCAGGTGACAATGGGGACACTGGTTGGAAGTGTTGGTACAGGGCATTGTTACCACCCAATGAGACCTCATTCTGTTTTCAGTCCCGTCTTTCAGAGTCCTGCACACTGGTGGGAAGGACTTGGCTCTGACTCCTCTGACTCCCTCGGCACCTCAGTTTTCTCTGCTTTGGCGAATGCTTCCCACCTGATGGAGAGTGCTCGAACAGTCCTGGAGAAAGTTCTAGAACCTGACCTATTCCAGACTGTGTCAGCCTATGGGTAGAAAAGCAGCCACTCCTCATCAATCCTTGACTGTAAGAGCTGCTTTTGGGGGTCTCCCTCTCTCCAAAGGCTCTGCAGGCTGCTCAGGGGTGGTGGTGGTGGGTGGGGTGGGGAGGAGGGACAGGCTCTTAGATCTCTTCCTTTTCTGTGTCTTCATCCTTTGTGGAGAATCCTTGGCTCACTGCATGAAGGTGCCACTGGCTACTGGAGCTGCTGTCCTTAGTAGACAGTGTCCCCAGCCCCAGACAAAGACAGCTGGCCCCCGGCACACTCTGTATTATCACTGTCTCCTGTCCTTCCTGCAGGGCTCCAGAGATGAGATGCTCAGCAGACCCGTGTTTCCTTCCTTCTTGGGTCCTGTTGGCTGTGAGGCATCTCAGCAGCCCTGGGAACACCCGGTGTCCTGCTAGGTCAGGGCATGCCAGCCTTTGTTTTCTGTTAGAGTGTTCCCATCAATCAAAACTAACGAATGCTTACGGTATGTGCTGAACAGTCAGCATGGGGGAAAATTGCCCTTTTCTTTAGGAAAACAAAAACAAACCCACAAAACAGCCCACTTTTCTGCTCTCAGCTCTTCCTGCAGATTCTCCAGCCTTCAGGAAGGGGTGCCTTGAATTATTCAGCCTGCAGCTCGCCTCTCTGGAGAACAGATCCTGGCGGCCACTTTAATCACTGGATAGGTTTTGAGTCAGTTATAATCAAGCCAGGTCCACGTGGGAAGGCACTGCTGTGGCTGGAAGACAAAATCAAAAGCAGGCAGAGGGGGAGATGGGATCGGAGGGGAGGGAGGGCTGCTTTCTGTCCAGCCTGTCCTTGGGGGTGACTCTGCTTTTGGCAAGGGGCTTCACTGCATCATTCTCTGACCTTTGCTAACGTCCTTGTCAAGATGGTGGCATCTCTGTGCCCAGGCAGAGGCAGACTGAGCAACGATGGGACTTCTGTCTAGTGGAAGCTGGGGAAGGTAATGGTCTCCTAAGAATTCTGAGTAGGGGCTGGGGAGATGGTGAGGTTGGTAGGTGCTTGGCATGTAAGCCTGAGAATCTGAGTTCAAAGCCCCAGTGCCTGTGTGAAAAACCAGGTGTAATAGTGTGTGCCTGTTCCCAAATTCCCCAAACTGAGGGTGCAGATAGGTGGATCCCTAGAGTTTGATGGCCAGTCAGCTAGTCAAATCTGTGAGTTCCAGGTTATCAAGAAACCCTGTCTCAAAAAATAAGGTGGAGGTGATAAAGACATTCACATTAATTTTTGTCCCCACATGCACACACATGTGTACACAAACACATGCACATACCACACCCCTTCCCACATATGTGAGGATGGAGAAAGGAATAGGTTGTTTGGTGGGGGGAGGGGCTCTTTCTATCTAGAGTTCACCTGGGTTGGGATGTGTTATGTGTATGCAGGGTGTGGAGGGCTGGTTGCAGGGGACCAGAAGATGAGGCCACAGTGGGAAAGGAGCCAGCAGAGGGTAATGTGGAGTTTGTGCCTACTTGGTCTTAGGGAGGGTGGTTTTGAGTCCTCATTTATGTTTTCAAGTGCATTGTGGGAGAGTGGGATTGGTGAGGTATGTGTGAAGCACCATGGAGGGAGTGTTTGGAGAAATCACACCAAGGTACAAGATGTTCCAGGTTGTTCACTGCGTGGGAAAGTTGGACAATGTGACACAAACATCTGGGCACTGTACTTAGCTTATTAAGGGTGCTTCAGGGTGTACAGAGCAGAGGATATGTGGAGGATCCAGGCTGTTTGTTCCATGGATGGTGACAGTCAGGTTCCCATCTGCAGCTGTAGGGGCACCCTATGACAGGGAGTTTCCTCCATCTTGTATTCTTGCTGAGGACGTTTTTAGGTTTAACTAGAATTTGATCTCCTTGATGGGAAGCCTTGTGGAAAATTACCTGAGGTCAAGATGCCCCAGCTAACTTAGCTTCTGTTAAACTGCTTGCTTGTGCAAACCCCCGCCCCCCCCTCCGGCAGCTGCCAGGCAAATACTAGGATGTGGTTTTTGCCTTTAAAAACCCCTTACTCTGAACACTAGGGGCTACAACTGGGTTCCAAATACCTGAGTGTAGTCCCAGTCAGCTGGAATAAAGACTTCCAATTGGCTATAGACTGTGTCTGAGTGCTCATTTATAGGCTCCCCATAACACCATGACAGTGTGGCCTCCATATTGCTAGAGGGTATCAGATGCTGCTGCAGGGGTAAGGCTTGTTCCTGCTGATGTGGTACATGGGCAGCAGGGGCCTTCGTGATAGCTCTCACAGATGGGAGCAGATGTCAGAGGGGTAGCTCCGAGGGTGTTTGGGACACAAGAAGGGCTTTGAATGCCATGGGTTAGAAAGCTTATTCAAAGAAACAATAACAGAAAACTCAATTTTAGAGGGCACAATATGCAATATAAGAAAGTCAAAAGTCAGGCTGGGTTTGGCAGTGCACCCCTTTAGTGGGACTCTGTGTCAAAAATTAATAGTGATAACAACATAATGAAACACAACACGACAAGTACACAGTCAATGATTCCCCTCCCAGGAATTCTTTCCTACTCAGCTTCTTGTCACATCTTCCAGGTGGGAAAGAAACAAAACCAAACAACAACAACAACCACAAAAAACTTGTATTCTTAGTGACCAATGCTCACGTGACCACAGGGAGGAGAGGAAATTTCTATGAAATGATGTCAACCAGAAAGCGTGAGTGACACTGTGGTCCCAACTTTTAAAAACACACAGGCACCATGGACATTAAAAGGGCCTGAGATAATTGTGCATGACTATTAAAAATGGTCCTGCCTGGGTGGTGAGGTTAGGAGGCAGATGTGGTTTTTGTTTTTGTTTGTTTGTTTGTTTTTTTGCAAGGTTTTGTTTTTTAAAGGTGTGTTAATTCTTTAGTCAGAGAAACTAATATTTGTTTTAATGTGTGTGTGTGTGTGTGTGTGTGTGTGTGTGTGTGTGTGTGTGTGTATGTGTAGGGTATGGAGGTCAGGGGGTCAACTTGCCCTTTTCTCCTTCTGCCATGGGTTCTAGAAATTAAACTCAGGTCCCCAGTCTTGGACATAAATGCCTTTACTGGCTGAACCATCTCACTGGCCCCCAAATAACAACTTTTCAAGTCTTCTGTAAAAGTGTTTCCTTTCTCAGTGATGTCCCCAGAGGCTGTAAAAAGATATTTTGTCTTTTTTATTCTATAAGTCTTCCGGGAACTGCAATGTATGTTAAAGGTGGGAGACACAGCAGCAGAAATAGATGTAGATACAGGAAGATGTGTCTGTCACCATAAGGAGAGGGAAGGATTCCCAAACAATGTACAAATGCTGATATTGTTCTGTTAGTGTGTGTGCTGTGATGCCTCTCTGAAAGTAGAAAAAAGGGAAGAAAAGGAAAGGAGGAAGGCTTATCTTGAAGTAGTCCAGCTGGCCTCAAGCTCTTGGCAATCCTCCTGCCTCAGCCTCCGGGGTGCCAGGCTTGGCCCCGCTACCCTCCCCACTTCCCTCTTTGGATGGCCCCTCAGTGCTGGACAATGGTTTCCACTTGTGTGTAACTTGCTGGAGACTGAGGTGCGACCGTTCCCAAATCCGTTTACCTTGTTGTTTCTGGAAATTGCCTTCGGAGACACAAGTATCTATTTGCATAACACCAGGCGGGCCTTTTTTTATTTGTCCCGGAAGTGTGTATTTGAGAGCTGCAGAGCACTGCTTGCTTTTAAAACTGATCTTTAAAGCCTTGTTTACAACGCTAGGCAATCGTCAGGTCACAACCCGGAGAACAATGACTAGATCCCTGTAAATTTCTTGACTTCCTTTTTTGCCAATTCCCGCAGATGACCTCTATAAACATCCCAAACGAGCAATGATTGGGGTCAGGGAGGGCTAATGTGATTTCCCCAAACGACACTTGGTTGTTTAAAATAAAGTAACTAAGAGAGAGTGTGCTTAATAGGAAAGTCTTTTTAACAACTTGAATTTAAGAGCTTTTTCTCTTTTCAGAAGGATAATTGTGGGAAAATCCTCAGGATTTTTTTTTTTTTTTTCCTTTTTAAAAGACTAGATTAATGGAAGCCTGGCTTTCTGTCTGCTGGCCGTGAGCTAATTTATTTAATCACTCCTCTGTTGTTGGACAGTTCAATTATTTCCACTTTTCTCCAGGTATAAATAACAAGGCACCTTCTGGAACTTGCTGGCACTTTACAGACTCTTCCCTGGGACACTTGAGGGTCAAAATGTGTATCAGGCTTGTCCTCCCAACAGCCCACAGGTAGCGTGAGGACAATGGTAGTCATGAAGGTGGCTTGATATAAAATTATAATCTTACTTAACGCATTATGAGATTTCTTTGGCTTTTTGGGGGGGGGGGTGGGGAATCACAGGACTATACAGTTTTCCAGCACAAACTCTGTACATAATGACATGTCATAGAGTGATAAGGTTGGACGTTCCTAGAAGGCTCTGGAGAGATCCTGTTAGGATCTGGAGAAATCCTGTTATACTCTCCTTCAGAGAAGGGTGTGGCAACTCTAACCCACTGTGAATGGTGGTGAGCTGTTACAGTAAGCAGGGTGTGTCTCTGAAATTCTTGGGGAAATGATTCCTAGGAGCTCACAGAGCTTTGTGTGGTGTGGTCAGAACTCACCTGTTCCAACCAACTTTCCAGTGGCCTTGCATACCTCCTGTGATGGGCAGCTCCCTACCCCAACAGGAGCCCTAGCTAGGAAGGTTATGGTTTGGGAGTCTCCTTTCGTTCAAGACCCACTCCTGCAGGACAAGTGCCCCCTCCCAGCCTTGGCTGCTGCATCAAATTCAGCTTCAGGCTCAGCACCTGGAGAACAGTTAAGAGCTGGCTACCTGCAGGCAACCCTTTCCTACATGAGCCACCGGAGGGCTGGACCGGGGGTCCTCTTTCTTCCCCACGGCAATTGTCTGTAGAGTGTGGTACCTGCTCTGGGCCTGGCAGAACCCTCTCCTGTGCCCCCATCTCTCAGTGAGCCCTGCTGGCTGTTGGCAGCTGAGCCCACTGGTTCTCTTGCTTCTGGCCCAGGTCTCTACAGAGGAAAAACAGCAGGTGAGGATACGGCCAGTCAGTCACCATGTCACACGCAGCTCTTCTCTGTCTCTACCAAGCCCAGCCTTGTTTCTACTCTAGCCTCCTCATGAAGCACAGGGGACAAATTAGCAAGCTGCCAGTAGATGTTCCGAATCAGTGGCCTTCTGGGCACCTCCTCTCTCTCCACATTGACTATAGAGTTAGCAGGACCGGGGCAGGGTCCTCGAGTGTCTGATGCTACTCTGTGTTGGACCCTGTAGTTTAGCTGTTGGGAACAAGCTAGTTCCTGTTCTGTGCAGTGGCCATCGTTATAGGAGGCTGATCTGCCAATGAATGGGCTCTCTTTGAGTCAGGTGTTCTCTCCTTGACCAATCAGTTGTTGATGGGGTCATATGGTACAGATCATGGCTGGTCCCACTCAGTGAGCATCAATAATGGTGTGTGTGTGTGTAAGAGAGGAGAGAGAGAGAGAGAGAGAGAGAGAGAGAGAGAGAGAGAGAGAGAGGAGATATGTTTATTTTGGCTCACAGGTGAGGGTACAATCATAGCTGGGTAGTCATGGCAACAAGAGCGTGAGGCAATTGGTCATATTGCATCCTCAGTCAGGAAGCAGGAGAGGGGGAAAGGAAAGAAGGGGGAAGAGAGAGAGAGAGAGAGAGAGAGAGAGAGAGAGAGAGAGAGAGAGATCTGTTCTGTACTGCTCGATTTCTTATTCAGCCCATGGAATGGTGCTGCCCCACATTCAGGGTGGGTCTTTCCATCTGAATTAACCTAATTTAGAAACTCACTCACATTCATGTTCAGAGGTTTGTCTATTAGACGATTCTAGATCCTGTCAAGTTGGCCATACTAACTTCTTTTTCTTATTTTATGTTTTCTTCTTCTTCTTCTTCTTCTTCTTCTTCTTCTTCTTCTTCTTCTTCTTCTTCTTCTTCTTAACCTGAATGTATGTAGGCACCAGGCAGGTAGATGGTGCCTGTAGAGGTCAGAAGAGGGTGTTAGATCCCTTGGAGCAGGAATTACAGATGGTTGTGAGCCACCATGTGGGTGCTGGAAAATTGAACTCAGTTCATGTGGAAAAACAGTGCCCTTAACTGAGCCATCTCTTCAGTCCTCAGCACAGTGTCTTTAAATAAAGGAATAAATACCAAGTCGTGGCCAGTGAGATCCCTCCCCAGAGATCAAGCCTGGGTCCTGTTTCTGTCCATAGAGGGGTGGTTATAGGGCTGAGCAATCAACTGTCCTTTGGGACAGATCAGGAAAGAACCCTCTTCAGCATGGTGAGGACATGGAAGAGAGATCTTGGGGGAGCTTGGTGTCTTCCAGGCCTGTCCCATTGCTTTTGATTGAGCTTGTTGCTGAGGCCTGTATGTATGGCATGTCTGTCGAGACCTGCAGCTTGGTTGAGTTGTGAAAACCATGGGTGCATGGGTGCCTATAGGAGTGCCCGAGCAGTGAAGGCTCTGGCGTCTAGTGCCTGGCATCTAGGTGGAGTCTGAGATGGTGGTAGAAGCCCAGCTCCACCCAGACCTTTATGCTGCCTTCTGCAGGAACAGGTGTGCCAGACAAAAAACATCCTCTGCCTGCTTCTCCCTTTCTCCCCAACTTACTCCTGTAGGGGCAGAGGTTGGGGGAGGCTCTGGAAGGCTGAATACATCTGCAGGTTGGCTGACAAAACCAGACTTCTGGGGCTTTGATTCTTCCAGGCTTGATTCCTTTGTTTAATTCACAAGGCTATTGGGACCTTCGATGCCTTCTGAGGGAGGGACATGATGCTGTGACAAGTGGTCTGAGAAGCAGGGACATGGGTTCAAGTCTTAGATTTCCCAGCCTCTCTGTGGCCTTGGGCAAACCCACCTCCCTCTCCTCTCAGCTTCAGTTATTATTATTATTATTATTATTATTATTATTATTATTATTATTATTTGGTTTTTCAAGACAGGGTTTCTCTGTAGCTTTGGAGCCTGTCCTGGACTAGCTCTGTAGATCAGGCTGGACTCAAACTCACAGAAATCCACTTGCCTCTGCCTCCCGAGTGCTGGGATTACAGGTGTGCGCCACCAATGCCTGGCCAGTTATTATTATTATTTTTTAATCTGGACCCCAAGGAGTTGGAGTGAGAGAACCCACCTGCATCTCCCTAGCTCTTCAGGAACAAACCTCACCAGGTCACTGCTGCTGCCTAGCCATTGTTTCCTGACTGGCTGACCTGTGTTACTTCAGCATGTCATATCAGCATTTGCTGACCATTTCCAGAGAGGAATCAGGAGCTCAGCAGTGTTAGATGACAAGTTAGGTCACATAGCCAGGAACAATTGGGGGCCTACCTCCTTCTAGAGCTTTGCTGGATCCTTCCCTAGGACGGAGATTGCAGATGGGGTGACAGGGAGGCGGTGCTCATTCTGGAAGACACAGATGGTTTTCCAGCCGCTCGTAGGGTCTGGGGGCTGTTCTAACTACTGTCAGTGGAATGGAGCTAGCATGTCTAATAATAGACCATAGGTGGAGACCATCTCACACCACCAGGTGATGGATATCCCTTAGCTGGACAGACAGATGCCACGCCATCCCCTGACCATGCTTTGTCTTTTAATCACCAGAGTTGGATTGGGCCCCCCTACCCTTATAGCGACTCCCAGCCTCCAAAACTGCAGTCAGATGTCTTTTCCAGGCAGCTTTTTCTTCCAAATGCCTCCGACATACCCAATGGCCCCTTCGCCCCCAGCCCACAGCTGGGGTGGTTTGCTCAAATTAAGAATTTGATCCATTCTTTCAGTCCCCCTCCAGGGGTTCCAGAGAGCAGAGGAGACGATGCCTTGTCTAATGTGCAGGTGCAGCTCTGCATTTGGAAGGAGATCTTGACAAGCTTCAGGAAAAAAACGTCCCCAGATGACCCTCAGTTCTTGGAGAGAAATGCTAACGTGTAAATGCTAAAGGGCCTGCCACCCCCAGAAGCCCAAAACCTGTCTACTTGTGGGCCAATAACAAAAGGAAGGGCACATGTATGGATGAAGATGCATACTTGTGCATGCACATGCCTGCATGTGTGCACATACCTGTGTGGTGTGCCAGGGGAGGCTCTCTGTCGAGAGGGGAGGGGATACCACACAGGGAGTCTGGAGGTCTGCTGTGTTGGGTGATCTTGGGGCCACCTTTACAAGGACAACCTGCTAGCTCTTCTGGGCTCTGGGGTCTGTCCCATCTTGCCTTGCAAACCTTGTAGGAGGGTTTATTTTTTATTTTTTATTTTATTTTTTTTGCAGAGGAGGGGGCTGGTGGTGAGGAATGAAGTGAAGGGCAGCTTTGTCCTGGCTTTGAAATGGATGTTGATCATTATTGAACACATAGAAGAACTATCTGAACTATCTACTCTTTTGACATATGAGGTTTAAATTTTTAGATTGCATTTATAGTCATTTTTGTGTGTATTTTCATGTGCATACATGCATGCATACAACGGTACATACGTAGAGGACACTTGTGGGAATAGGTTCTCTCTTTCTAGCATGTGGGTCCTGGGGACCAACTTAGGTCATCAAGCTTGCAAGTGCCTTTACCTGCTGAGTTATCTCTCCTCCTCCTCTGCCTCTTCCTCTCTCTCTCTCTCTCTCTCTCTCTCTCTCTCTCTCTCTCTCTGTCTCTCTCTCTTTTGAGACAGACTCTCATGTAGCCCAGGCTGGCCTCAAACTCACTATGTTGCTGAGGATGACCTTCAGTGCCCGTCCTCCTGCCTTGGCCTGAGTTCTGGGCTCACAGGCATGCACCCCCATGCCTGTGCATCTCATATTGTTATGATTTTCATTTCTCTCACTGCAGGGAGCTGAGTCTCTGCTTAGGGACAATAGTTTTTTCTTTTAATATTTATTTCTCGATCATATTTTATTAGACAGACATTTGTTAGGTACAGTTTTTGCCCTGGAGAGTTCACAGCATGGGCTGGGGCTCTAGCTCAGTGGTTAGGGCCCTTGCCTAGCATGTACAAAGCGCTGGGTTTGATCCTCAGCACTGTAAAGAAAAAAAAAAGTTCACAGTGTAGTGAACACAAAACAAACGAAAAGAAAAAAGAGAGCAAGAAAGGGCATGGCTACGGAAATAAACACCCCCACACAGTGTTTGGAGAACACAATGACCAATTCCTCGGGGTAGCTTGAGGAGATGCAGGGTGGAGTGGGCACTTGAAAAGGGTGTTGAAGATGGGGTAGGAGCTTGTCTCATGGGGAGGCTGTCGTGTGAGGAGATCATCATTCAGCAAGACTAGAACAGAGGAAGCAGAGTCCTGGGGGAGAAGAAACGGACCGCAGTCAAGCTGGAGCAGTCAGCTCTGGCTACTTGGGAGGGGACACAGATGCCATGCTCCGGAGTTTGAATGCCATCATACAAGTGACAAGAGGCCCTGGGGGTTTTTTCCTCACATGGCAGATTGACGTGGCCTGTGTTTATTTGTGTGCACACCATGGCCTACTGCCTCCCACATTGTGTTCATCTGTCTCCCTGGCACATACCAGCTTTGACAGAATTGTGGACTGGATGGAGAATCAGGTCCCTGCCTTGCCTGGGGCTGGCCAGTGTGGACTGAAAATGTGGTGTGGTTATGGACACATGCATTCTGGAGGCCAAGAAAGTGTTCTGGTATAAAAGATGGTCATGGAACTATCTAGAGGTTCCGGCTTCATGTGGAACCCTCACAGCCAACCCTGACGGGTGCCGTTGCTTTATTCCCTAGTGTCTTAAGGGATGCAATGGCCTGCCCAAACAGTGGCTTTATGCCCAGATTGTCTGCTCTGGAGCAGCCTGGATGGGAGTGAGCACCATCCCCCTTCTCATGGTTTTGAGGAGGCTGGATGGGGAACTGGGGGAAATGGCTCATTGGATACCAGCCTGAGGACCTGCGCTTGAATCTCTAGCATACATGTAAAAAGTCAACTGTGGGGGTTGGGGACTTAGCTCAGTAGTAGAGCACTTGCCTGGCAAGCACAAGGCTCCGGGTTCGATCCTCAGCTCCAAAAAAAAAAAAAAGAAAGGAAAAAAAAAGTCAGCTGTGGCCACATACACTTCAAGCCTCAGTAAGGTGGAAGACAGAGACTGAAGGGTCACAAGGGCTTGTTGGCTCCTAGCCTAGTTCCAGGCTCAATCACACACACACACACACACACACACACACAAACACACACAGCCTTCCCTAAGAGTCTCTTGTGCAAAAATTCTCTACTGACAAATAGGGTCCTTTCCCTTGGCTGTGAACTCGATTGATTTTCCCTCTGTCAAAAATCCCTCAGGCATTGCCAGCTGCCTAATGGTCACCAAAGGGCCTCAAGGGATTCCTGTTGTTAGTGGGGATGCCCATGTCACTAGCTCACAGGCCACAGAAGTAGGATTTTGCCAGTTGCAGTGTGAGCTGACTCTCTTGAGGTCCACCAGGTCCAGCGCTGAGTGCTTCCCTTTAAGACTTGGTTCACAGGGAAGCCACTGAGATCCTGAGGCGGGAGAGTGGCTGGGAGCAGCACTAGCAATGAGAAATGGTGCCTGCTTTGCACAGAGACCATGGTCCCCATGGTCACACCAAAGCTTGGCCCACAACCTCCACTGTGAAATCCCTTGTGGGTCTTAAAGGTCCATTTGCAGATGGCCCACACTGGCCATTGGAGCTGTATTTCTACACGAGGCTCTGTCTGAGGATGCAGGGGAAGCTGGGTGACTGCCTGCTGCTCTGTCTACACAGGGATGAGTGCAGGGTGGGAGGGCAGCTGAGAGCTGACCCCCAACCACAGGAGGGCTGGCTTGTGACCTGGAGGTGTGATAATGGTCAAATGCCAGTGGAGGTTGAGCTGGAGGCAGAGCACACGGTTCAAAACCTGAGATGATAATCAAGGGTCTGTCCTGAGTCACAGACACCTCATCAAGGCTGGGAGAGGACACTAGTGTATCCTCCCTGGCCCCAAAGGAGCAACCCCACTACTGCCATGCACATGGACTCAAGGCACCCTTGTCTCCATCTTCTGATTTAGTTTTTCTTCACTGCCTTCCCCTCTTTCACCCCTTCTTTCAATATGGAAATAGGGTTACTATTTTTCTGAATGTAGAAATCCATGCTGTTTGTAAAAAGAAATCAGACCATACGAAAGTTTAAAAACAAGTATTTAGTAGTCCATGACTCCCCTGGTGTAGAACAAGCCCCTAGGACCATTGATGGAAGCTCTTAGACCTTTTGCTCCTGTAGGAGGGACCCAGGTTTGAAGCCTGACTCCCACCCAGACAGCCCATGCTCCTGCCACAGTACATGCCCCCCCCCCCATCTGTCTGTGATCTCCCAGTCACCCTGTGGGCGACACTGACATCTCTGGGCTATACTGGTGTTTATTGCTTATTTAGTTCTTACAAATACATTTTCTCCTCTGAAGCTCGGATGAGCACCTCCAGGCTCTGGGAATGGCCACTTCCATGCTGTCCAGCCTCTGTCCCACTGCTGGACAGAGAATCCAAATTCTACATGGATGGAGAGAGGTTCAGCATCCTCTGAGTAGGGTGCATGTGAGGGCATGAAGATAAACACATTCACCTGCACAGGGGGTCTGTACCTTGCTGCAGGGACCCTGAGAGACACTGCTTATATAGTTCTGGGCTTGGGGCAATGGGCAGAGCTTGTTAGATAACTGGACACTGCAGCTGAAACAAATCTCTAACTCCTGAGAGAAGGAGACACCAGACTCCCATCCAGTCAGTTAATCTGCATCCTTCGCCCTGTGTGTCAGGCCAGCAGATTCTGACCGGCGGTTAAAGGTCTAGGGCAGGCAGAAGATGTCACCCACCAGGTAGCCCACTGACTATGCATGTGGTCAATGTGGCCCAAGAGAAAAAGCTGGAAGCCCCCCACCTGGCCCTGAGGAGTTGTGGGAAGGGTCAGAGCCAAGGCCCAGGCCTTGTGTGGAGTCAGCGAGGCTGCTGTATAAGGAGCCACTGAGACAGTCTAACTGGGGGCTTCGGGGCTGACAGAGAGGTGGTGAGGAGAGGGGTGGATTGTTGGTGGTCTGACAACAGACACTCTGGAGGCTGAGATAGAGGGGTGTGTGGGGGTGGAGGATAAGAGAGGGCATGAAGAAAGACATGGGCAAAGCAGCAGGGACCTGCCACTCCCTCTGCAGCACGTCCCAGGAATGTCAACAGGTGACCAGCGGAGGCCTGATTCGGATTTTCCCTCCCTCTCCCTCTTTCCTCCCTTCCCTTCACCCCTTCTTTCCCTTCCCCTCCATCCCATTCCCATTCCTTCCTCCCCCCCCCCTTTATTTTTCTTTTCTGAGATAGGCTCTTTCCTTGTATCCCAGACCAGTTTTGAATGCAAGGTTCTCCTGCCTCAGCTCTTGCATGCTGGGTATGCATGACAGGTGTGTACCTCCACACTGCGCTGGCTGTTTGCTTTTTTGATTCTCATAGACTTGGGGGGTGTTTATTGATCACTCCACCTGCTCCCTCATTCCTAGGTCTGAGGAAACAGATCTAGAGAGGAGAGCAGCGGGCCGGTGCTCACGCAATAAGTCATTGCAGAAGCTAGGGTTACAGATAGGGTACTGTGAGTCCCAAGATGGGTGGGGTTTAGCACACCATGGCCATGACCAAGTGCAGTGACAGCTGTGGGTTCCAGAGCTGGACTCGGCCACTGGGGCCCTGGGCCCTGGGCCCTGGTGTCTGATGGCTGTCCACCTTGGACAAGTGCCCCCAACTCTGTAAGCCTATGTCCTCATCCTTCAGGAGTAGGGGGCGTAACACTTTGACAGCATGATGATGGGGTCTGAGCAGGCTGCAGTTTGAAAGCTGCCTACTAATGTGCCTGGCTCATAGTAGGTGTTTCATTAAGTTTATCTCCTGTCTGCAAAGCTCATCTGTGAGGTCTCTAGCTTCCTATCTCAACTAAGGGTTTCTAATCTTTCAGAAATGACCAAGTTTCCAGTTGTATAGGATTGGGCAAAAATTTCCCTTCTTTGAATTTCTACATTCTACTACCTAAAACAGAGAGAATATCACCTATGCCCAAGACTGTCTGAAAATTAACCAAGACGGCCCAGTGAAGGCCCCTGCCATTCGCCTGGCTGGTCCATGCTTTGTGATTGGCAGCCTTCTCTGAGGGTGACAACATGACCTCCAGGAAGCCTGGCAGGCTCTGGGGAGAGGGCGGCCCTGGTGGGGACATACCTACCTGGAAAACAGTAATAAACTCTGATCCTGGCATTTTGAAGACCCTCTGGGGCGCCCTGGAGCAGTTTGAAAGGCTCATTTAGGAAGAAAGTGCGCTTTGCCATGTCTCTTTTTCAGCTCATTTTGGTTTGATTTCTCGGCTTGCCGCTAACCATGTACCTGCCTCTGTGATCTCTACATTAGCTGCAGCTCAGCATCAGGAGAGGTGGCACTCACTGGTACTTCTTTCTTTAACTTTGAAAATAGAGCTTAAAAATATTTATTTTTATTATTTTAAATTATGTGTGTGTATGGGTCTGTGCACAAGAGTAACAGGTGCCTGAGAAGGCCAGAAGGGGGCAACTGATCTCCCTGAAGTTGGAATTACAGGTCAGTGTGAGCTATCCAACACCGGTGTTAGAACTGAACTTGAGTCCTCTGAAGAACAGCAAATGTTCTTAACTACTGAATCATTCCAACTCTGAAAATAGACCATTTTTTAAAAAATATTCCTTGGGTTACTGTGCAATCTATTGTTCTTTCTCAGACCAATAGAATTAGAGGGCACTTTAGGGGTGTCTTAGAGCCTCTGGACTCCTAGGTTGTCATGGGTGAATTTGATGAGTGAGGTTGACATCCACTATTCTGTCTGCTTTGAGAAGCGATCCACACTTCATACAGAATAAAACTGAGCCCTTTAGCCCAGTCCCTTCTCAGCCTTTGCACATGCATTCCCACTTGCAGGAATTTTTTCAGCCATAGTTCTACTGCTTCTTCCTTGTTGTGGGTAATGATTGTTATTATAATGGTCTTTATTATAAGCATTATTTATAACTTGTTAGTATTACTTTATTTCCCTAACACAGAGGATTCCCCTAACTGTCTTATTGAAACCTCCTTCCCCAGCTCTCTCTTCTCATCATGGCTCATTTTCTCTCTTAGTAATTATTGCTGTTGTCATCTCATTGTCAGTAGATTCATTATCTGTATTCTAGATGCTGAGATATTTTTTCTTATTTTAAAAGCTACCTTTTTTTAGATTTATTTTTATGTGTGTGTGCGTGTGAGTATATGCCACATGAGTGCAGTACCTTCAGAGGCCAGAAGAGGGCATCAGGTCTCTCTGAAGCTGAAGTTACAGGAGATTTCAAGCTGCTCACTGTAGGTGTTC
The DNA here is from genome assembly GCF_903995425.1 of Onychomys torridus. Taxonomy (NCBI): domain Eukaryota; kingdom Metazoa; phylum Chordata; class Mammalia; order Rodentia; family Cricetidae; genus Onychomys; species Onychomys torridus. Next base: position 138,743,971 of record NC_050444.1, read on the forward strand.
TTTGGGAAAGCAGGAAGCCCTCTTAACTGTTGAGCTGTCTCTCTAGCTCCCTTTACTACTACTACTACTACTACTACTACTACTACTACTACTACTACTTCTACTACTACTACTACTATTATTATTATGTCACTGATGAAGATGGAGCCCAGGGTTTTGTACACTGCTTTACCTGTGGACTACACCACCAGCCCTATACTCTGAGACCTTTGAATGTAGGGATGGTCCCTGGTTTTGCCCTCCTGATATCCTCCCAGCCTATATCAGGGGCCTGTGTTCTAGCCCAGTTGTCTAAAAGGTATTGTAGCGCCTGGGTCACTGCCTTCTACATGGCTCTGTGGAGGAGCCTGGGGCTCCTGGGGCCCAAGCTGCCTGGATTCAAGTGAGAAATGCCTAGGGCTTTCTCTGCTTCCCCTACCCAATCCCCGGCCCTGGAAAGATGGGAAGGGAGGTGACTTCTGCTTTGCTATGGATGAAACACAAGGGTTGCTGTGTAAGCCTGATATGACAGGAATCAGCTGAAGCAGGGACTGGGTGTGAGCTCCCTCCCTTACTTCCCATCCACTGACCTTAGATGCCATGGCATTTGCAGGAGTGGGTCTTTCGTCTTGCAGCTCTGCCTTCCATTACCCACATTTATCTAATGAGGTCTCAGCTTCCTTGAGGACAGTTGCCCCAGGCTTCAGTCACTGCCCCGTGTGGATTAACCCACTTAATCCTCCAGTGACCCTTGGAACTAGGTATAAAGAACATCTCCATTTACAGAGGAGCCAACCAAAGCTCAGATCTATAAGGCACATGGCTAGTTGAGGATAGAACTGGCATTTGAACCCACGTAGCTCTGGCTGTGGAGCCAGCCCTTGGCTTGTGTTAGAGGCAGAGGAGCAAGGAAGCAGTCCTCTTGTAGTGATCGGACAGGACTCCTTTCCTGGCCTCAAGAAGGATTTGCATTCTATGATCCTGGTCTGGATTCCAATCTTGCCTCCCACTGACCATTTAACCACTGACTCCAGAACTCTGCTGGACTCAGACCCGGAAGCCAGAGCACCTGGCCTGACAACATTAGGTACTGGGGAAGCAATTGGGCCACCATATTCCCTGTGGCCACCCTTTGTCCCTTGAATGTTTTCAGAAAGACCCAGAGGCCATGATGCCAGCCTTTCTGCTTTTCTGGGGCTGGTGAGTGGCAGTTGATGACAGTGGCTTATTTAAGAGACACCAGGCTGGGTGGTGGCAGCAGTGGTGGCGGCGCATGCCTTTAGTCCCAGCACCCAGGAGGCAGAGCCAGGTGGATCTCTGTGAGTTTGAGGCCAGCCTGGGTTACAGAGGGAGTTACTGAGCTACAGAGAAACCCTGTCTCACGAGAGAGAGAGAGAGAGAGAGAGAGAGAGAGAGAGAGAGAGAGAGAGCAGAATGGCAGCTACTTGGGTCTAAGCCTCCAGACTTGAAGCACCTGCTTACTCAAGAGTTTTGAGGCTGCTGGTTGCAGGGGAAACTTTTAGGTATGTATCTTGAAAATCCTCTTTAGTACTGACCCTCCTCCCCATCTCTGGTCCTTGCCAGTGGTGGCTCAGCACACTTAGCAGTACCTTGCCATGGAATGGACTTGGAGCTAGAACACCTTGACAGACACTTTGGCTCAGAGAGCTGCGTGCCAGATGACTCAGGGCAAGCTGCCTCACCTCTCTGCAGCCCTGTTTCTCCATCTCTCAAATCGTCTTCCTTTTCAAAGGGCTACGGTGAGGAGTCTATGTTACAAAGTAAATCAACCTGTCTCAAAGTTTCCCACCAAAGCAAAACCCGACTGCAGAAGAGAGTAAACAGGTGCCCTGGGGGGTTGGGGGGTAGCTTAAAACAACCTGCCACAAGCTAGGCATTTATTTGAAGTCTTACTGCAGCTTAAAAATTCATGGGAATTTTGCATTCAGCTCCATAATGCATCTGCGTTGTTCCTTTTAATGCGAAGACAGTGTTTCAAGTCGCTCACCATCGGGTAATCTTAATGCCAACGGGGCGATCCATGTTTGTCCTGTGCCTCATATATTCTTTGGCACATGGATGGGAGTCCCCAGGGGTGTGTGTATCCAGTTTAAGAGAGATTGGTGTAAGTACAGTGCTCTGGAAAGAGCAAAACACACTACATAAAGGTCAGGGGTTTTGGATGTGAGCCTTTGCAGTAATGGGAACACAGCCATCAGACAGCAAGATGTATGGAGAGAAGGAAGGGAGGGAAGGGGAGGCATTTGGGAATGGGGAGGCAGTGGAGATGGGAGTAGGGGTGTGGGGAATGTGAGGGGGTGAGCTTAAGCAGGGACAGAAATTCTAGAATTCAGCTGTGAAGGCAGCTTCTCTTCTATTGGGTGACCCCACCCCAGTGCTGCAGAGTCCCTGTGTGCCCTGTGTGCTGATTTCTTTGGCTTAGGGTGGCACCCACCACCGTGTGTGGGCTTTTCTCTTCCTAGCCAGGTCTCTCCCGCTCAAAGTCCTCCTTGCTTTTTTTTTTTTTTTAAATTTAATTTGAGGATCTTTTGAGCCATCAATGCTTGCTGGAAGCTTCTGCAAGCATCCTAGAACACCTCAGGTGGGTCCCCAGACAGGGCTCCACTGGGACCTGAGCTATAGGCACAAACCTTTGTCATCTCCTTTCTGCTCTTCTTAAGTATCTTTTTAAAATTGCAAAGCTCCCATGCAGAAATGCGAGCTCTCCATGATATTACCAAATGTCTGAGAGCAAATATTTCCCAAGAACTGTGGGGGCGCGAGCAAACACCCTCTTTTCTTCCTCTGTTATTCCTGGGCAGAAGCAGATAATGAGTTACCCTTTCCACAATCAGTGTTCGCTGGATTTTTGGCTACATTATTCGGAGCAAATATAAACAGGGTGAGTTAAAGGCGTGGATTATTGCAAAATAAAATTGGGATACATGAAGCTTAAAAGTCTTAATTTTAAACCACTCTTCACAATAGGCCAGAAACTTGATCCTCTGTAATTCTCTGCAAACAGCGTTTGCATTTTATTATTGAATGTGTCTTCTCTCGGCCTGCGATGAGATTTGACTCACGTTTTCGCATAAATATAATAAAAGATGCTTCCCAGCGAATATAGATTTAGGAAATAGTGTTTATTTATTTCTCTCAATTCAAAAGGGTGCAAACTGGATTTTTTTGTTTGTTTCAGTAATTTTTTTAAAACACAAAGACTGTGTATTGTTTCTTTTCACAAGCCATGCAGGGGAGAGTTGTGGTTTGCTTTTGTTTTTTGTATTTCTCTCTAGGGAGTGCAGACCATACTGTGAATCCATCAGTCAGCAAACAAGGCTCCCCACTGCCTGGCAGTGGGCTGTGGACCTGGTTGGCAGGTGACTGAGGTTCTGCTCAGGCATAGGACAACAGCCAGTTGGTCTCTTCTGGGGGCAGCATCCTTCAGAGCCCCAAGGATGGGGTTGAGCCAAAGTTGGAGGCTGGCAGGTTTCTCTGGGTCCTCTTGGTGTTTATTTAGCCCTTCCAGGCACTCACAGAGGTAACAGTCACTGGCAACTGCTGATGCGGTTGCTGCCTCAGCTGCTTTTCGGTTGTGATGAAATACCAGGACAGAAGCAACTTCAGGGACAAAGGGTTTATTTTGGCTTTTAGTTCCGGTCGTGGAAGTCCCAGTGGAGGGGCTTGAGGGAGCTGACCACATTGCATCTGCAGTCAAGAAGCAGAGAGCAAGGAAAGCTTGTGCTCAGCCAGCTTTCACCTTCTTATGTAGTCCAGGGCTCATCCTAAGGAATGGTGCCACCCACAGTAGACATGGTTCCTCCTCAGCTAACCTAACCTAGATAAGCACCCAAGGCATGCACAGAAGTCTGTCTCCTTGGTGATTCTAGATTCTATCAACTTGGTAACACTTCCCATCACAGTCAGCTTTGCATATGTCATGGGCCTCTTGCAACAGGCTATAAAGAAACAGTGATGGGCCAGAGCCAAAGTCTTTTTCTGTCATTCCTGGGCATGGGGTGTTGATTCCTTGAGCCTCACTTTCCCCATCTTTGGAATGGGATACTGGGACTTAGTTTGAGAGATTGGTGTTAATGTCTGCCAGAGGAAAGAGAAATGCATATAAAAAAATCCTTTGGATATATATGCACATATAAAAAAACCTGGCCAGCTAGAAGTGGTTTAGACAGTGACATTCAGGGTTCAGTGGGACTGGGCTCACTCTTGGTCTGCCTTGCATTACAGTCAATTCTGAATGTCTTTTGTTTGGGGAGTAGTGCTGAGGATGGAACCCAGGCCCTCACACACATGCAATTGTCCTACCGCTGAGCTATCTCCCCAAGTCCCCCAAATGCTATGATTATAGTTAAAAGTTCCCAGAAAAGATTATTTTCAGCCCAAATCAGACTGCTCAAATACTCAATATTTGTGTTTTAAATTTCATCAAGTTCAATTTTTTTCTCTCCAAAGTCAGTTATTTGTGCCACATGTGCTGGAGTCCCTCTGTGTTCAGGCTATTTTTGCCAGGAGCCCTCCCATACCTCTTTGATCAAGGTCCCTTTTAGAATACTCTTCCTGCAATACACGATGACTGCCACCAGGTGGCAATAGAGTCCCAGGCCTCGTCTGGGAGCCCGGCCCATTGCAGAGGTATTCCCTTTCCTGGGAAACAGTTGAAAATGGATTTCTATTTATTAAACCAGTTCAATGAGATTAACCTACTTACCACCCCAACTTTAAGCATGGCAAGCGTCACCGCAGCTAATGAGACAAAATACAAAGTGTTTGGTACACTCAATTATCTCTTCTTAAGTAATCCCTAAAGAACGGCTAATCCGTGCTTTTCCCCAGGGTAGGCTTCCTCTATACTCTGCCGGCCCGCTCCCCAGAGCTTCCTTCTGCTCCAACGCACAGGCGCTCATTCAGGCCCACTTATGGTGCCTGTGCTCCGTGGCAGCCCTAAACTGGGCACGTTCTCAGCCAGGGTGGGGAAAGATGGCATTCTGGAAACAGCATCGGGTCGCAGACCCAAAAGGCAGGGTAACGGGGATATGTGGACCCATCTGAGAAAGAACTGGGAAGAGGGACTGGGGAAATCTGAAGGCTTGGGACTCCACCTAAAGAGGTAACAGTTGCAGCGGTTACTAGGAGTCATGTGACCTGGCACTGGCAAGTCTTTCTATTCTTTAAAATAAATTAAATATAAAGTATATATATGCCTTGACTTTAAAATTCTGGACCAGACAGACTTGGCTGTGGCTGAATGTGAAGATGTGAAAGATGAACAGTCAGGAAGGGGCTTAGCGGATAGGCAGAAAAGGGGGGGGGGCTGTGTCCACGAACTGTGGGAGCCTAGAGGAGGGGGCCCCCGACTCTTGGCAGATAAATCAGTCATCATCCACTCCTGCTGTACAGAGCTCTGCGCTGAGTGCTTGGGATCTGTAGGTGTAAACAGCCCCCACCTCCGGGGAATGCTGTGCAGCCTAACTAGGAGACAGATGCAGCGCTGAGTGGCGTGAGAGTTTGGTTGTGGGCTATAGAGTCCTGGAGGGACAAGTGCTCAGTTCCTTTGAGATGTGGGTCAGAGAGGCCTTTCCCAAGGAAGTGGTGATGTTTGGCCTGAGGTCTGAAGGTTAATAGTAATTTAACTTGCCTACTTGCCAGGCCATGCACTCCTTTTCGGGGGGGGGGGGGGGGGGTGGGGGCAGCAAAGACAAGGTCATGAGCCAGAGAAGGAGTTATTATTGCTCAAGATGGAGTCCCAAGGGGGTCAAGGTTGGAGACTCTCCTTCCATAGAATGCACAGGGACAGAGATACTTCTTGTGTCCCCAAACTGGGCTGTGTGTACCAGCTGCAGGAGCAACAGTTGCCCGGGCCAGCAGAAGAGAGGCCTTGGGAGGAGCCAGGAAGGGGTAAACATATACATCACACAGCAGTTTGGGAAAGATGATTTGGGTAGAGGATGGCACAGACCCTTGGTTCTCCCTGGTCAAGGGGGTTCCAGTCTCCTTTTGAAGGCATGATTCTCCTGTTTTGGTTTTTGGAGCATCTGTTTCTTAGGTTCTATTAAAAGTTTTTGATTGTTTGTTGATTTAGAGACAAGATCTCATGCATCTCAAGCTGGCTCCAAAGATGACCTTGGAAACCTCATCCTCTGGCCTCTGTCTTTGAAAGTCTGGAATCGAAGGGATGCATTACCATGATCAGTTTGTTCTGGGCTGGGGGGATCGAAACCAGGGCCTTGGGCATGCTAAGCAAGCACCTTGCCCACTGAGCTACACCCTCGGCCCGTTCTGGGTGTGGGGATTCAGGACGATGAGTGAGGCTCAAACGGAACTGAAAGCCAAAGCCCTCAAGTACAAAGAAGGCTTGGGGTCCAGGGTTAAACTGGGAGGGTGTACTGCCTAGTTTTGTGTCATTTTGACAAGCCGAAGTCATCCAAGAGGAGGAAACCTCACTCCAGAAAATGCCTTCTTAAGACAGGGCTGTAGACAAGCCTGTAGGGCATTTTCTTAGTGATTGATGGGAGAGGGTCCAGCCTATGGTGAGTGGTGCCATCCTTGGGCTGGAGGTCCTGGGTTTTGTAAGAAAGCATGTCGAGCAAGCCAGTAAGCAACACCCCTCCATGGCCTCTGCATCAGCTCCTGTCTCCAAGTTCCTGCCCTGTTTGAGTTCCTGTCCTGACTTCCTTCAGCGATGGACTACAATGTGGAAGTGTAACCCGAATAAACCCTTTCCTCCCCAACCTGCTTTTTGGTCATGGTGTTTGATCACAGCAGTAGAAGCCCTAACTAGGACTGAGGGCTTGGGAGTCAAGTCCACAGCTTCTCAGTGTCTGATCTGATCAGTAGGGGCAAACTCTCCCAGGTCTGTTCCATATTCTGCTGCTGCCACACCTGAGAGCAGGAGCTAGGTGGTTTTCATGCACAGCTGAGTCCTGAGCCTGGGCATCCTCATGCCTGAGCTAGAAGTGCTGGGTTTGCCTGATGGAGTGGGGTGATCAAGCCGTGTCCTGAGACTAGGAGCCCAGCATGTTGCCTGGCCCACTGCTGGTGCTCAGTACCTCAGAGCTCCTCTCTGTTCCCTCCCTTCCTTCTCAGACTCCAGCTGTGCTCACATCTGCCAAACCCAGGGTGCCTCACCTTTGCTTAGGGCCATAGGACCTTGTTGGTGCCCACTTCTCCTCTCTACGCCTGTCTTGTCTGGGTCTCATCCTGGCCACACATTTGCACAGGCTTCTTTAAAAGAAGCCCCTAAATATTTGACAGAAGACACAGCCACGCATTTTCCAGCACGTTCTCCCAGGGACTGAGAGAAATAAGTTACTGTCAGCCCTAGCTCCAAGTCTTCAGATAAGTGTCTCTTGTGCTTGAGACTTGAACTGGATGCTGGCTCTGAGACTCCTCCACTGTGTGACCTTGAACATGACAATATAGATGAGAGCCAAATGCTTCACAGATGCCACTGTTTTTATAGTGGCAATGTTTTGTGATAGAAACACGAAGAGGGGGCTTTTCTGGCTACTTTACTACCTCCCTACATACCTCGTTTAAGTGGAGGACTTGGCAGTTTGCACCAATCTGGCTGTTTAATTAATTTAGTGTGGTCTCCCATCCATCAGTGAACAAGTGTTGCCTCTGGCTCAGTGGGCCTGAGGCTGCAGGGTTAGAAGTAGAGGAGGTGTTCTTGCTAGAAGATTCTCTTGGAGATCAGTCACAGCTCCCATGGTGGGTCTTGTGCTTATATTTTGAGGGACCCAGGGCATTTGGGTCCTGCCCATCCCTGACTCCCTTTCTCTGGGGAGGACTTGACATTATTATCAATGTAAAGGTTTCATAGGGGCCTCAGGAAGTAGCAGGCTATCATGATGACTATGCATGAGATCATGTGTGAATCACATATATAGACCTTCCTTGGAGTTAGGGATCTATTGATTCATGGCAGCCATTTCTCATAATCACGATAATGTCATATCCTGATAAAAATGCACACACCGGGCCTGAAGAGGTTGCCCAGCAGTTAAAAGAGCATGTTGCTCTTGCAGAGGGCTGAAGTTCACTTCCACTTTGGGCAACTCATAATTGCCTGGAACTCCAGCCTGGGATTTGAAACAGAGCCTCCAATCACTCTGTACTCAGATGCACATCCCGTCACACACACACACAAACACACACACATACACACACACACACACACACACACACACACACACACACATTGTTGAAAAGAAAACAGATACTTAATTTAAAAACCACATACACGTGCTTTGCTGGCCTCTGGCACTATCTCCCCGACTCCCAACTCCTAGCATGAAGTAAATTCCGAGTACCCCCATACCTCCAGGGTTTGGGGTCACAGCAGCATCAATTGAGGCATTGTAGGCCCATGCTCAGGCCTCCTTCCATCTTCCAGGAGGTCTTGAGGAATTGTGGGAGACCTGTCCCTCCTGAGCCATACTTGTGAGCATTCTGTCACCCATGATTCTCTATGACTGTGTCTCCGTGCATGAGAAATCCAAGCATGCCCCACAGCCAGGCCTGTACTCATATATGATTGTGTTTATGTATGCACACATCCAGGTTTCACAGGCTCAACTGCTGTGCCTCCCCTCCCCAGGCAGATAGAGGTCCAATCATATTTAGGTCTGTCCATCCCTCCCAGCACCTGCTTTCCCACAGCTACCCTTGCACGCTCATCACAGTGAGGAATCTGAACACATCTCTGAGCCTCCTGCCCTGCCTCTGTCTCCACACACTCCAGATGCTACAGCCCTTTCCTTCTACCCTTGCTCTGCCCAGGTACACAGGACCCACCCTTAGCCTCCTCAAGGACAGATTTAGGAAGGTGAACCCCACACTCTCTCAAGCTCACACCTCACAGCACATCTACCTGACTGTCACTTGGACCCACCCATGCCTCCCCAAACACTCAGTCATCCCATCCTCACTGGCCGGGTCCCTGGCCTGGGGGCTTCAAAGACAGGTCTGGGAAAACAGTCTTGGCTGTGATGGAGTGCTTCCTTCGGGCCTCCTCGGCTTGTAACAGATTAAGGTGAACAGGCATTTGTCACGGGGAAGTGTACCCAGTTGTGCAGGAAAATGGACTTTTCCATGAGCGTGAGAGCTTGAACCTGTCACAGAGGGGGGAGTCTGTGTTATTGCAGCCTGCCGGGGGCTGCTGTGGCCGTCGCCGGCTTATCAGCTGTGGCAGGCATCACCTCCGACTGAAAGGATCCCATTACGGTAAGTAATGGCTTAATCACAGCCAGTTTGTAATGGAGATGACCTCTCCGCGTCCCACTGGCCTCCTCCAATGGATCGCACCTCTCTGCACCATGACTAACAGCGCCAACTCTCTTCTCTTCTCCCGAGAAAGGCCCATGGGCCACCAGGACAGGAATCAGACAGCTTGGGGGAGGCTGCAGTGAGCAGGAGCTAGGGCAGGGACAGCCTGAGGAAGAAGGGGCCAGATACACCCTTGCCTAACCATCCTGTCGGGTAGGAAACCTAAGGCTGGAGAGGGCAGGAAGTTAGTTACACCTTGTCCCCTTTAGTTACACACCCTTACACAGCCTTGGCTTTTGATGGAATAAAAGGCAAGCCTTCCATTTTCAGTGTGTGTGTGTGTGTGTGTGTGTGTGTGTGTGTGTGTGTGTGTGTGTGTGTGTCTGGGTTTCCTAATTTTGTGCCAGCTCTGGCACTAGCTCATCTGTACCCTTATGTTACATCTAAGGAGATCAGAGCTCAAAGGAGTAAAGGATCAAGATCATATACCAGGTCCAGAGACAACACCAGGTCCTGACCTTCTAGCATAGGAACCTCTGAACCTAGTGCTCATGGCTTTGGGTCCAGAAATATTGCCATCAGCCCTTACTGCCCTCTTTTCTCAGCAGACCATGGCCAAGCTTCCTCCAAAGTGTGTCCCTCAGCAGGCAGGGATGCTGTGTGTGTGTGTGTGTGTGTGTGTGTATGTGTGTGTGTGTGTGTGTGTGTGTGTGTGTGTGTGTGTGCGCGCGCCAGGAATTTCAGCTTCTGGCTGCAGCAGCCCCAGGGAGGGGCAAAGGTCACTTCAGCTTCAGCTCAAGGTTGGGAGTTCCTTGGTGAGAACAAGAATTCTGTCTGCTGCTGCCCAGCCATGTGTCCCTGGGCTGAGTTGGGGATCCTGGGCTCTGAGTTAATGGCATTGTCCTCTTTTCTTCATGCTGGCTTGATCCCACTGCTGAGTCTGGGAGGCACACCAGAGGTTTAGGAGGGACTAGAAGGACTCTTCCTTCTCTGCCTTCCCTTTCCTTCAGCATGGACCCCAGGAAGAGGCCGAATCTCAGAAAACTTGGGGATAGAGTTCTGGTTTGTCATCAGCTAGCAGGATGGCCACAGACAGACCTGAGCCTCCCAGTGCCTGGAGACTCCTCGCCTGCACACTGCCCCTCCCCTGCTCATCAGTGTGAGGTTAAGATCATGCCTGGTTGGCACTCAGAGGTCAAACACTCTTAGAGGTAGGTTTCAGGATCCTGCTAATGCCATCTAGCTGGAAAATGGGATTCTCAGACACAGACCCAGGCCGCTGTCCTAGTAAATGTGTGCCTGTGTTTGTGGTCACTGTGTTCTAACTCCGGGCAGGAACTGGGACCACGGAGACAGGCACTGAGCCTGTCACTATTCAGGGGCGCCTCAGAGAAGAGGGCCTTGGTAGGAAGGAGCCTTGGCTCCGTGGAAGCTCACTAAAGAGGGCAGCAGAGAGGCCTGGGGTGGTAAAGTACAGCAGGGCATGCTGAGCAGACTGGCCTCTGTCACTGTGCTTGGCGACAAGCCTCCCTGTGGCAAGGATGCTGCCTGTGATAATAGGGAAGGAGGGAAGCTCTGATTTTAGTTACTCAGCAGTATGCATTCCATGAACACCCATTAAGTGGCTGTGTACCAGACCTGGGCCAAGCCACCACTGAGTTTCACTCACCTGACCACATTTACCCAGTAGACAGTACTCACTGCCCACCACGGGCAGGGCCAGGCGCTAAGGATTCTGTGCTAAACAAGACAGACATCGTGGTCGTCCCAAGAGACAAACAAATCTCAGTGGCATCCTGGGATAGGCTCATGGAAGACATACTCTGGCTGAACTGGTTTGTCCCTTCATGTCACCCTCACAACAGTGATAAGTCCACGAAGAAGCATCTGGCCATTTCCAACGAGGAGCAGGGTCTCAGAGAGCTTGTGTCATTTGCCTGAGGCTGCACAGCTGGGGAGGGGGGGAGATGCTGCTGAGCCTGAACCCAGATCTGTGCAAGCCTGTGACTTACCCAGCAGGGCTCCCATGTCTTCCCTATTGGGGATGCCCTGCAGATCTGGGGTCACACTGGGGTGTGGGAATGGGGAGCAATGTGCACCCCTGCCCTCTCTGCCCTGGGGTTGCTTCCTGACTTTCATCCCTCCTACCTCCACCCTCCCAGCTACCCCAGCCCCCAGAGTCTGGGCCTTGCCTCCTCTGCTCTTGGGGAGAGCGTATTCTCATGCTAATTGCAAAACTAATTGTTCTTATTGCAAAATCCATTATATAGTATATTTATATTGCAGATAATGAGCTGTTTGGATTAAATAGCTCACTAAAAGTCAATAAAAAGAAATTTGCTTCACTGTTCCTCCCCTCATTTTTCACAGGCACTGTTAACAGGACGTCGTCCTCCCTGAAGGCTGGAATCCATTAAAGTGCCTGGAGCTGCAAGGGGGTGTCGCTTTGTGCCTCTTCTCTTCCCTCCTCAAGGTGCTCCGTGAGAGGGTTGGAAGGCGAGAAGCAGGGTCCTCCCCCTGGTTTTATCGAGGCAGGGATGACTAATTGAGAAAAGAAAGCTTAAAAGTAATGGAAGTGAAGCTGGGGCTCTTAAGAACTGAGCCCAGGGCCTGACTGAGTGGAGCAGGTCGGGGTGGGTGGGGATTGACGGTGACAGCCGTCCCCTCCCTCAGAAGGAGAGAGATATGGAGACCTCAGAGCTGTGTTCTGTGCTCCTGAACGGGTCAGAGGATGTAGGGGCTGGGGGTGGGGAATGAAGGCCACAGAAAGGCTTGGGTCTCCAGGCAGGAACCAGGCAGAGAGTAGATAGTCATGCCTCAGGGTAGGGAATACTTCTAGTACCACATTTCTTGTGGGCTTCCAGAATCTTTAAGATCTAGCCATTGCCCCGGTTCTAAAACTAAAGGTGTCTTGTTTAAACTAAGGCCTTCCAGGAGAATGAGTCTGTAGAGGTCGGGGCTGATGGCTCGGGCCCTCTGAGATCATGGGGTCTGGTGGCTCAGGAATGCCACAGCCAAGTGAGAGCCCTGGAGAGTGCACTCGGCCCTCAGTGGTATGATGAGCACCAGGTGCTGTGAAGAGAGAGGAGGGAACTGACTCTTGTCGCTGTTTTTAGAGATACCCTCTCTTCTGATCTTCTCAATGGGGGAATTCAGAGTTGAGGGAAGGCCAGCAAGATGGTTCAGTGGGTGAAGGCACTTTCTGTAAAGCATGATGACTTGATTTTGATCCCAGGGACCCACATGGTGGAAGGAAAGAACAGATGCACACAGACATGCACATTCCCCCCTCCCCAAATAAACAAACCTTACTTGCTAAAATAAAAGGTGAGATAACCTGGCTGGAGGCTGCAGCTCTCCAAACATATGTCAATTAGTCCCTTCTGATCCAATCAATCAATCAATCATCAATCCATCAATAAGTCAGTGAACCAAACAACCCATCAAAGTGTCTACAATGTCAAAATGGTGTGTGGGGCCCCAGAGAAGATTCCACATGGGAACATGCAGTCCTTGTCCCTCAGTTCCTGGTAGTATGGGGCAGTGTGGTGGTTGAATAAAATGGCCTCCATAGGTCCACAGGGGGTGGCACTATTAGGAGGTGTGGCCTTGTTGGAAGAAGTATGTCACTGTGGGGGGGTGGGCTATGAGGTCTCATATGCTCAAGCTACACCTAGTGTGGCACATAGTCTCCTGCTGCTGCCTGTTGGTCAAAGGGAGAGATTATGGACGCTTAAATTCGAGCCCCTGTGCTTCCTCTAGCTGGCTGTGGAGTTCTTGGGAGGTCATGTAAATGCAGGTATATTTTCTCCCATGTTTAGCTGGGATCTCCTGAAGATGAAGCCAGAACTCACATAGGCCAACTGTCAGAAGAGCCCTAGAGTTCAGGGTCAGGCTGCATAGTTCACTGTTGGAAGATGAAACTACCAGGCCAGCTACCCTCTGCTGTGGCCCTGGGAAAGGGGCAGGAAAAGGCATTAGGACATGAAATTTTGGACAAGAGTGCCTGATGTTTGGAGGCGGTGCTCAGCTCTTCATGACTCACAGGGGATGTTGACAGACTGGTTATTAAAGCAATAATTTTATTCTAATGAAGGTGTGCATGTTCTCTGTGCAGCTGAAGCTCCACTCCATTCTGTTCAGTGGATGCTGTAGGCAGGGATCCAGCCTCTGCCTTGTGAGGCTAGAGGAGAGTGATTAGTGGTGATGGAGGCTAGCAGCTGTAGAGCCTAGAGTAACCTGAGCCCTTTCAAGGGTCTCCAGGGCTACAGATGGAACTCAAGCTTAGGGTCTAAGGGGCAGATGGCCCAGGCTTTGGCCACTAGAGTCCTGGGCTTGCCTCTTGACTCCATTGTGACAGGTTGTGAAATGTCATGGACCATAATTCTCTGAGCCTCAGTTTCTTCTTCCATGGAGGGAATAAACCTAAATCTGGCTTTCCCAAGATACCATGAAAAAGTATGGCAGGCTCCTGTACAGAGCTTGTGCTTGAGTTGACCTTCCAGCCCAGACAGTCTTTCTCCCTCTTGCCTTAAGTAGCATCTCTGTGTCCCTACATGCAGAGCTGTTATTCCAGCCCAGGGCCCCCAAGTCCAAGCCAAGGGCTGCTTATGATCTACATCATTCTGGAGAGGGAACTGGAACCTCTCATCCTTTTACAGGTTCTATCCAGTGTCAGGTCTGTAAACACAAGCATCTCTAAGATCTAGTAGGGGTCATTTGGTCTATGGTTTGACACCCTTGGCTGGGGACTCTTCCTTCTGCGAAGAGTCACATATGCAACTATGTGTGTTTCTTCTATATTGCTATCTTGACTTATGCCAGGGAAGGAAGTGGCAGTGTGGGGGCAGCCTTCCACCAGCCTCCCCGCCCCCACTTCTCAGTCTAGTGGGGCTGCATCTGGGGAGAGTGAGCTCCTAGTTTGTAGCCAACTCTGCAGTTGGCTGTCATGAAAACGTCAGGCCTGATGATGCCTACAAAGAGATACACACTCTGACCCTTTTGGGATGGCCTTGTGAGCCATGCCTGTGGGATCCTGGTCTAGTAGGTTTGTACCTCTCCCTTGGCTCAGGTCCTTGATGCCATGAGCTTGTTAGCTCTAAGCAACTGGCCCCCTCAGTGCCTTCTACTTTCTGTTGCCTACCAGGTGTCCCTAGAGAACTCTTTGGAGAGGAGTCTGATCCAGGATGTCCTCAGCAGAGCCTACCACTTCCTTGCCTTGAACTGAGGTAAAGACTCTGCCACTCTTGTTCTACAATGCTCAACTGCAGGTCCGTGGCGCTCACCATGGCCCGAGGGCTGAACTATTTCCACTTTCTTTGAACCAGGTGGGTCCCACCATCTACTCTGCTCCAGGTTTGGAAGGTGTGATGGGTAGAGCTGATTGTCAGACTTGGCAGAGTCTAGAGTCACCTGAGAGAAGGAAGAGCCTCCAGGTATACTTTTGGGAGATTATCTCGATTGCATTAACTGATGTGAGAAGAGCCGACTTCACTGTGGTCAGGACTGGTCCCTGGGCAGCGGATCTTGGCTGATGTAAGAAGGGGAAAGTCAGCTGAATGGTAGCAAGCAATCCCTCATCCTTCTGCTTCCTGAGTGTGGATGTAATGTGGCCCACCAGCTCCCTGCTCCTGCTGCTGTGCTTTCCTTAGGGCCACCATGCTTTCCCCACCACAATGGGCTGAATTCCTCTGGAGCTATGAGACTAAACTGTGGTAAGATTTTTGTTTGTGCTCAAACAAACAAAGCTTGCCTGGAGATCAGAGTGTGGAGCTAGCCACTAGTTAACCATAGAGACCAGGCAGTGGTGGCACACACCTTTAATGCCAGTACTTGAGATCTCATGCCTTTAATCCCAGCACTAGGGAGGTGGAGACAGGAAGTGATATGGCTGAGTGGAGAGAAGAATATAAGGTGGGAGGAGACTAGGAGTTGGCGAGGTAAGAGTTGACTATGGCTTGCTCCTCTGTCTCTCTGATCTTCCAGCATGTACCCTGATATCTGGCCCTGGGTTTTTAGTAAGACCAATTAGGATTTGCACCACACTAAACTAGCCCTTTTTCCCCTGAGTTGTTTTCATCAGGACCTTTTATCTCAGCAACAGCAAAGAAATTAAGACAGGAGATCATCCATGAGGCGTTCTCTGGCTTCGGGGGTTCTTGTATAGAGGGAACCCAGAAGGGTGGGTGTGGCTTCCCAGGTGCCTCCCTCATGGTTCTCTCCTCGGCAGGAGGTCCCAGCCTCTTCCTGGCAACTTTCTCTGTGCTTTCTAGCAAGGGGCATGCCTCCCTCCCTTGCAGTAATTGTTCAAGTCAAGGAGCCAGTTTACAGCTAAGGTCCCTTTAGACTTGTGCTGAGCCAGTCGCCAAATGATCTGACCATCACTTCTTCTCCCCAGCTCCTGCTCACCCTCCACCCTCCAGCCACACTGGCCACCTTTCTAGTCCTTGAACACACCTTCCTTGTCCATCCACGCACTGTCCACAGCACATTATGTCCCATCTACATGTGTATCCTTCAGGGGTGTAGCTGGAAGTCAGGACATGCAGCCGGAAGCTTGAAGAGTCATGGGCCATCTGAAGGATGTAGTGGCTGCTGACAGTGGGAAGGAAGCTGTGAGACCTAGGCCTGAGGGACACAGGAGGGAAGGGACTTCAAGAGTCCAGTGAGAGCTGGAACTGCACCTGCATCTCTCAGGCCCTGTTCTCTGAATTCTGCTTGGGTCTCCCAAGCAGCTAGAGGCTGGCTGGCAGGGTGGCCCTAGGGCATGTCCCACATGGCTCAATCCACACCAAGCAGATCAGAGGACAAAAGCATGTGGTGGTGATGTCAAGGGAGGAAATGTAAGGGCAATTTTGTGTTGCAGTGGTTTTTTTGATTTTTAAATTCTTTCTGCTGGAAACAACCTGAGTTAACTGCTGACTTGGCCACTTTTTGGCTTTCTTCTCTACTGTACTGACAGTACCGTCAGGGTGGGACTTTAGTGGCTTGGTCTCTTGTTGTCTCCCCTGGCTACAGGGCAAGTCTTCATGCTCCACAGAAAGGAAGAGCCCTGGGCTCTGGGTGCAGCCCTGCTGTCTCCTGCAGGGGGCTCCCGGAACCATCAAAGTCCTCCCTTGGCCTTAGGTTGGAGGGGGCTGAAGGTGGCACTCCAGGACAGGTGGTGCCATGCTTGGCCCCTCTCGACTGGAGCCTATGTTAGCCTCAGCAGGAGTCCTGTAGTGAGACGGGGTGGAAGCCAGGAATTCTAGATGACCCTGTGGGGAGGGATCTGAACTCTGGGGCTCAGCTTTTGAAAGAAAGAGAACTGAGCAATAGAGTTTAGGGAAAGCGGATTTGACAAGGCGACAGGAGTTGAGGGCATTGATAAGAAGTAGTAACTGGGGCCTTATCTGGGTCATGTGACCTTCTCCGTCATCTCCTTGATGTCCACTGTTGGGGGATGGGTAGTGCCAGCAGGACTCCCTGGCAGTGCTGGATCCATCAATGGGTTTTGCTGGGTACACGAAGTGCCCTTCACTCAGTTCCTTCAGCCACGTGCCCATTAAGGACCTACCATGTGCTCAGCCCTGGAGATAACTGTGCAAGATGTGGCCCTGCCAGTATGCACATGGCCCACATCTGTATGAAGCCCAATGGTGGCATCACTTCTGTCCTGAGTCCTTCAGACAGAAAGGTACTCACTGATGCAAAAATCTCACAGTGATGCTCTGGACCAGCCCTGCTATGGACATTCCCTACATTGCTCTGCCAGCACTTTGCTGTGGAAACCCACATCTGGTGTTGTGCAAGGTGCTCTCTCTGAACCCCAGTGTGTCCGTACTTATGTTATTGTGGGCCCTTCTGGGCATGTGCATCCCTCCAGCCCTGCTCATACATGTTCTCTATGACATGGAGCCCACCCCGAGGAAGCAGCTACACTCACTTTAACTGCGATTCTACAAGCCTATGGGAAGACGTGGTCAGTGTCAGCTAGTGGTGGTGTGGGGGACAGTGCAGAGGGCAGGAGCTGGAGCAGAAAAGACAAGCTAACGCCCAGTTGCTCTTGGAGCAGGAAGAGCTCCTTGCAAATGATGTATGAAGTGAGGAGCAAATGCTGCAAGCGATTCATGCGCAGGAGCTTGGCTAGGATCCCCAGCTCTGGCACTGCAGTCAGTGGCTCTGTGCTCCCAGCTCTGCAGTGCTCCAGAGTGCTCCCAGGATGGCTCCACTTCCCTCTCTGGTCTCTTCCTAGCAGGGCATGCTGCATGCACACAGTAGGCAATCTGCTTCACCTACCTTGGTCCCCTGAAGCAAGGCAGGAGGGTTGGCAGTGGCAGTGAATCAGGGAAGTCAGGCCTGACCTTGGTCTGTCCAGGATGGGAGAGTGAACCCAGAGAAGGACATGGATTCTCCCAAGGTCACATGGGGCAAGTGTCTTCTGTCTAGTGCAGGAGTTCATTAGGATGCAAAGGGCTTGGACTCTTCTCCCCAGGATCTTTATTTGTAATCCTGTGTTTGGGGGCAAGCTCTGCAGCCTCCCCCATCTCTGTTTCCTCATCTGTATAAAATGTGGGTGGTGGCGTTAATCTACAGAGCTTTGGAAGAAGGCTTAACAGTGATGATGCACATGTTTAGCTCTCTCTTTCTTTGTGTGTGTGTGTGTGTGTATGTGTGTGTGCACCTTCTGTGGAGCCCTTTCTACAGCCCCACATCCACATCTCAGTATTGCCGAAAGAAGTGCACACTCCTTTGTGCCCACACTTCCCATGTTGCCACACTCCAGTCCTGGCTGGGTCCTGTTGTGCATCTTCTCCCCCAGGCTTGGCCTTCCTGCTGCCTCTCCCCTCTGCCCTCCTCACTCTGCAGTCTCTGGTCAATCTCTTAATCTCTGGATGCTTCGTGATGCTTTTTGTTTTCCCTTGAAAACATGGGCTTAGGCATGAGAAGTAATTTATTGGCTCATGGAAACTCCATTCACAAGGTGTTTAGGCCAAATTGTCCTTAGCTTTCTCTCCCCTTCATATTCAAGTCTTGTTGGCTCCATCTTCAGAACACAGCCAGAATCTAGATGAGTGGCGCACACCTGTAATCTCGGCTTTTGGGAGGTAGAGGCAGAAGGATCAGGAGTTCAAGGTCATTCTTGGCTTCAGAGTGAGTTCAAGGCCATCTGGCTACACAAGCACATGAAGGGGGAGGAGGAGAGGGAGGAGGAAGAGAGGGAGGAGGAGGAGGAGGAGGAGGAGGAGGAGGAGGAGGAGGCGGCAACATAACCAGAGTCCACAACCATCTCAGCTTCATGGCTTGTCTTATGGTCCAGGCTGCCATCACCTACCTGGACTGTTATAATTGTCTCTTACCTCTTAATGGACCTCCCTGATCTGCCTCTGTGGTTGGCCTTGCGCATGACCTACAGCTATCTCACAACCTCTATATCCTATCCTCTGCTGTGGTTTGAATGTGAAATGTCCCCTCCCCCCAGGTGGTGGCGCTGTTTTGGGAGGTTGGGGAACCTTTGGAGCTATGGTCTAGCTAGCTAGCTGTTGTAGGCCATCAAGGGCAGGCTTTGAAGGCTATCCCTCCTCAGGATCTAGTCTTACTCTCTGCCACTTTGATGTGACCAGCCCCTGCAAACTCCCGCCATGGTGGACAGGGTCGCACTAGTCCCGGGCCATTCTTGCCATGGTGAACTGTATGACTCTGAGCCAGATAAATCGTCCCTCCCTTAAACTGCTTCCTTCAGCTATTTGGGGCCACTACCACAAGAGAAATGCTGCCTTGGTGGCTTCTGCTCTCAGAGATGAATCCAGTCATTCCTGGCCCTGCTCTTCAACCCACTCACTGGCTCACCCATCCTAGTTTCAAGGGCATTGTACCACTAGAGTGGCTCACTCCCTCGATTCTCTCCAGGCTCTGTTCAAATGCCACCTTCCCAAAGAAGAACCTAGATGCTTCGAGCTGAGCTTAGCACTCCCCGATTCTCCTTTCTTCTTGTCTTGTCACTGTAGGGAGTTTGGGTCCCTTCTCTAGATGACATCTCTGTGCCCACAAGATGCTGTCCGTGCCTGGAATGTAGCAAGAACTCATTTTAAAAAAGCCCACTTTGCTTCAAACTTGTACTCTTTCTGCCTCAGTTTCCGAGTGCTCAATAAACATGTGAGTGTGTGTGTGTGTGTGTGTGTGTGTGTGTGTGTGTGTGTGTGTTATGAGTGCATGTATAGATGTCCTGTCTCTCTTGATCACACTCTATCTGTTGAGGCAGAGACTCTCACCGAATCAGAGCTTGCCAGTTCTAGTTAGTCTGGCTAATTTGTTTGCTCCTGGGATCCTGTTTCCATCTCTTTGAAAAGTATCAGTCACTTACTTACTTTTAATTTTCTTCATTTTATTTTTGTTTTATATTTTTGGGTGCTTTGCCTGCGTATTTATCTCTGTACCATGTTGTGTGCAGTCTGGTATAGGCTAGAACTGGAGCTCTAGGAGGCTGTGAGCCACCATGTGGTTGCTGGGAATTGAACCCGGGGCCTCTGGAAGAGCAGCTAGTGCTCTTAACCACTGAGCCATCTCTCCAGCTCCTATCTCCACTTCTTGAGTGCTGGGATTACAGGTAGCTGCCATGCCTATCTGGCTTTTCCATGGTCCTAGCTTTGGGCAGCAAGTGTTTTATCCACTGACCCATCTCCCCAGCCCCCTCCACAAACAGGTTTCACACACGCAAGGATGCAGAGGGCCCCAGAGCTTTGTGGCTTGTTGTCCCATGCAGGTGATGACCCCTGATGAATAACATGACTGTTGAATTTCCACGACAAAGTGGGTGACAGGGAACTTAGGTAGGGGTCCTAGAGCCAAAGAAAAGTGAGAAGGCAAGACATCTGGGAAGGTCCCCTGGGGGGGGGGGGGGGACTTAGGTGCAGCTGGAAGGGCAGGGAGGTGTCCCATTGATCAGTGAGGTGAAGAGGCAAGAATTCCAGGACCAGGAGAGAATAACAAAAATTCAATGCTTCAGTGGGAGACAGGAAATGGGGTGGTCAGAGGACAGTGGGATAGGAACTGGAGAGTAGCTTGGCTGGAAGCCCGGAAGGGGCTTTGCACACTTCTAGACCAACCTTGGTGCCAGCATAGCCCTAGCCACATGATGCTCTGTGAATGCCCTGGAGTAGGAGGCTGATGGGCCTACACTCTAACCCCTGTTTGTCCTGTGTCATCTGCTGCTGTAGAGATGTATGTGACACCACCACTCCAGAGCTCTGGGAACATACCCTGGATGGTGCCAGCTTGGTCCTTGAGGCCACAATGGCTGCTACAGTGAGGGATAGAGATTTCTGGGGACACCAAAATATCATTTCTGGGCCTGTCAAGAAGGCTCTGTGGGTGTAGAAGCTTGGCAGGACAGCCTGGAGAGCTGAGTTTAATCCCTGGAGTCAACAAGAAGGGGAAAGAGAGATCTGACTCAGAAAATTGACCTCTGACCTCCACATTCATGCCATGGCACGTGTGTCCACTCTCTCTCTCTCTTTCTCTCTCTCTCTCTCTCTCTCTCTCTCTCTCTCTCTCTCTCTCTCTCTCTCTCTCACACACACACACACACACACACACACACACATGCACAATTTTTAAAAATTAAAAAAAAAATTTTTTTTTCCCTCCAGGACCTCCAATGACCCTTGACTGGCCTGTGACTTCCTTATTGTATTGGAAACCCCAAACAACTCCCACTCTGCTCCCATCTCCTTCTTCTTCTGTCTCAATGACCTGCAAAGCGCATCCCCAAGTGGTCAGCCTGCCTCGGACACGCTTTCTGTCCCCTGGCAACGCCGCGATGCCTGCGGTGGAATGAGATGCTCGCGTCTCACAAGGCTCGGTCATAAAGAATGGTGACAACGAGCTCCGAGTCGTAGGTCATGTTGATACTCTCACATTCGTGTTCTGTTCTTATTATATTGTGATGGATGGAGAGGGGATTTTATCATGGTCTCGCTCCTGCCTTAAACTGTTAATTCACGCCTGCATCCCCTCCTGCATTCTGCCTCTCTGCATCCCGTCAAGTGCTGACTGCATGAGGATTTGAGTGCACAGCTGTGGGGAGGGCTCGGGGTGGGGGGAAGCATTAGTGAGCAGGGCTGTTAGAGAACAGTCCCATCAAGTCAGTTTGTGATGAAAGCTCTTTGTCACCTGGTGGTAGCGCCTGGGGCTCCCGGTGTATAAAAACAAATGGAAAAATGCCACAACAGCTTACACTCAGTATGGTGCTTTTAATTTTTCAACGTGACTGATTCCAATTTTTAAAATAAAATATTTATTTGTGTTTGTGTGTGTGTGTTTGTACACATGCAAATGCCACTGTACAATACCCATGTGGAGGTGGGAAGCAAAGTTGTGGAATTCAGCTCTCTCTCCACCACATGGGTTCTAGAGATGGAGTTCCAGTCATCCTCAGCAGGCACAGCAGCAAACATCTTACCTTCTGAGCCGTCTCGCCAGCCCAGCACACCTGGCTTTTACAACATGGGTTCCGGGGATTGAACTCAGGTCCGCATATTTACGCAGCAAGGGATTTCCCAGCTGATCTGTCCTCAGATCCACAAATGTTTTACTAAAATTTTATTTTAGTCCTCAGTAGCTCTGTGAGATAGGGAACATATTATTCCTATTCTATCGATGAAGAAACTGAGACTCGCCAAAGGGAAGTGATGTAGGTCAATGCCTTTCAACCTAGATCTACAGACAGATCTCCGGGAGGGTTGCTGCTGAACACTTGTCCCACCCAAGGCCCCAGAGGTCACAGACTTTTGGGTAGCAAGGATCTGGTGACATCTGTGGATGTGCAAAGGCACTGAGGTCAATGATCTCATCTACCCAAAGCCCACTGTCCCAGGCAGGTGGAAGGACCACAGACCATCCTCATGGGCTTTACCGTAAGCACGGGTAGTGAGGTAAACCAGGGTCTTTTGTAGACTTGGTGGCTTCTTGCCTGTTTGTTTTGTTTTTGAGATAAGTTATCATTATATGGTCCAGGCTGGCTGGGAACTCACTGCGTGACCCAGCCTTGTCTGGAACTCACAACGTTTCTGCTTCAGCCTTCTGACTGCTGGTATTCCAAGCCCACCTGTGGATTCCTACAACTTTCCTCCCTGGCCAACTTCCTCAAAAGCCAGAATTTCCCACTCACTCTCGAAGGGGAAAGACTCTAGCCCATTCATAGCTCCCACCTCCTGGGTCGTAAGCTCACCCCAGTTCTCCCCACCCGCTTCTGCTCTGTCCTTTGGCCACCCCATCCCTGGGTTGAGTCTGTGGAGTCTCACTGCAGCCCTGTAGAGAAATTCATGTGAGCCTCTCCTCTCAGAATGCTCCTTGTTCTTTTCCGTGGATTGGGGATGTGTCCTACGAGGCAGTAGAGGGCCAGGAGCTATGTAAGAGCTGGAGGGAGCTCTTCAGATCGGGAGACAAAGTTGGGGTGGAGATACAGAAACCCCGGGCCTGCATTTAGCCAACTATCTGGCAGCCAGGAAGGGATAATATGTGGCAGCAGTTAGTAGGTGCATTTTTTATTCATGAGTACATGCTATTTGCCAAGCCTTAGAGCCACAGGCAAGAGCACAGTCAGTGTGCCCATTACCCTAGAGTTCACTGTGACATGAAAGAGAAATAGGTAAACAAAAACGCCACCACTTTGTGTGGTGCTCCAGCATCTGTGCACCCTGTGTCCCCATAGCCCCCAGTCTGAAGACACTTGAAGAAACCGAGGCTCTAAGGTTTTCTGTGACTTTGCTAAAGGTTGCAAGCCGCTCTGGACAGAGCCTGAACTTGAGGCTGGGTCTTCTGCTCAAGGCTGTTGCTCTCTGTCCCCGTAGGGAATGCCACGTGTCCTGGGGCAGCTTTTCCTGGGGCTGTTTGGATGCTTCCTATATTTTGAACCCCAGTGTGGAAGTTATTCTACTAAGACACTCCTGACACCTGTGGCTGCTCCCTGCCGGCCTGGGGCCTGTAGTGCGGGTTCCATGAACGTAGTGGGAGTCCATGGATGGTCGGCCCAAGGTTGATGTGCCGGACCCCGGCTGACAGACTCTGTATTAGGCTGTCTGTCTTCCAGACTGCTCCAACGTGCTCTTTTCCTCTCAATAGCTTTCCTTGGTGGCTCTCTGTTTCTCTCCCTCTTTTGGGGGAATAAAAATGACTGGACTTGGCATTATCTGCTGGTTTCCATGGTAATAAAATCTGTTTCCGATAATGGCCCCTTCCCTGGCTGTGGTTAGTTTTGGTAATTTTAGCAACACTGTTGCATAGGCCACCTGCATTTCAATGCTACGCAGGCTGGATGCAACAGCGGCTTTCAGGTTGAATAGAAATAAGGAAAAGTGCTTGCTCTCAGATTTCTAGCCTGGCTACAGGCTGGAGAGGAAAAGGGAAAGTTACGTAAACCCCCACAGGCTTGGGTATGTGCTCAGCTTAACACAGCATGTCAGCCTCCAACTTAAAACCCTCCTCACGACCTTAGTGCCCAGCGAGGAGTCCACACCCATCTTCCTCTGTGTTTAACCCTTCTGCTGTTGGGACCCCATCATCTGTCCGGTCTTCTCTCTGGTCTTCTCGATGGCCTTCCCTTGAGGTTCTCATCTACCCAACATACTTTTCCTGTTCTGGCTACCTGGGAGTGCCTCCTAGGTATTCAAGAATCCATCTTCAAAATCCTGCACCCCTGGTCCCTACCCCTCTGTTCTTTACATCTCCCTTCAGCCTTGTGGCGTGTGTCCCACTGCATTGGTGTTTTTTTTTCATCTGTCTTTCTGTCCCACATCACAGTGAACTCTTA
>NC_050444.1:138768047-138781628 GCF_903995425.1 Onychomys torridus
GATGTAGAACTCCTTCTCTAGCATCATGTCTGCCCACAGGTTGCCATGCTTCCCATCATGATGATAATAGACTAAACCTCTGAAACTGTAAACCAGCCCCATTAAATGTTTTACTTCTGTCTTAGGGTTTCTATTGCCGTGAAGAGACACCATGGCCACAGCAGTTCTTCTAAAGGAAAACATTCAGGCTGGCTTATAGTTTCAGAGGTTCAGTCCATTATCATCATGGTGCAACATGGCAGTTTGCTGGCAGACATGGTGCTGGAGAGGTAACTGAGAGTTCTCCATCTTGTGCAGGCAACAGGAAGTGAACTGAGACACTGGGTGCGGCTTGAGCATATATGAGACCTCAAAGCATGCCTCCACAGTGACACACTTCCTCCTACAAAGCCACACCTCCTGATAGTGCCACCCTTTATAGGTTTATGGGGGCCAATTACATTCAAACTACCACACCTTCCTTTATAAGAGTTGCCATGGCTGGAGAGATGGCTCAGCACTGGCTGCTCCTCCAGAGGTCCTGAGTTCAATTCCCAGCAACCACATGGTGGCTCACAACCATCTCTAGTGAGATCTGATGTGCTCTTCTGGCATAAAGGTGTACACACAGATAGAGCATTCATACATGAAATAAATCCATAAATAAAAAGAGTTGCTGTGGTCATGGTGTCTCTCCACAGCAACAGGAACCCTAAGATAGGCAAACAGTGATTCAGCAGCTGGCGGAAGGCAAGGCTGGTGATTCAGAGCAAAGGCCATCGCCAGCAGTTCTAGCTCAGCTGGTGCTGATGTATCACAGCTGAGTGGTCAGCTGGAGCCACTGGCCTGTGGGTGCTGGCGTCTGATGTATTTTGTCCTCCACCTAATGCTTCAGGTGCTGACATGTGATTCCTATCATGAGCCATAAGGTGAGACTTGATCTGATGGTGGAATCTAGAGTCACTTGGAGGTGGCTGGGATTAGAAAGGCCATCAGGATGGAGTCCTGAGGGAGAGACAGACAGAGGGAACAGAAGAAGCACACACAGATGCCCTCACGTTGTGTTTCCCAGCTCTGGTTTTGTTTGAGACGGGGTCTCATGTAGCCCAGGCTGGTCTTAACTGATGTTTGACTAAGGGTGACTTTTACCCTCACTTTCCAAGTGCTGAATTACAGGTGTGCAACACCACACCTGGTTTATTCAGTGCTGGGGATTAACCCCAGATGCTAGGCAAGATGCTTGGCAATTGGACTGCAACTGGACTGCATCTCCAGCCCCATTTGAGACATGACTTGACTTTGTAGTCCACCAAATTTTTGGTGATTTCCTGGCCTCAGCCTCCCAAATGTTGAGATTACGGGTTATGAACCACCAAGCCTGGCCCTGACTTACTGTGTGAACCATGTACGGACTCTGTTAACAATAAGATCATCACTTAATGTGCTTTTATAAAGTTACTCGGTCTGAGGAAATGTCGCTATTGTGGTAGAAAATTCATGGATACAAGGAAGCAGCGGGAGAAGGCGTGAGTGGAGGCCAGGACCAGAGCAAGGCATAGTGGTAGGATCGAAGAAAAGTTAACTGATGAGGCTGGGAGGTCAGCTGGGGTCCACCCAGCTCCTGCAGGTCTGCCATGTCGGTGAAGTTCAATCCTTGCTGCGGCTGTGGTTGGAACCACTGGGGATTTTATCTAGCAAGGAGTGACATGATTTGTACTCATTTACTTCTTTGTTCCTTTTGAACATTCTTGGTTTATTCTTGTCAGTTTCTTACTTCTTGATCCTACTTGCCCCTAACTGTCCCTTTCCTTCCCGCGGTGACATCCTCCAACATGTTCTCTTCGCATGTTTATGGTCTCTTCCCTATTTCTTTTGTAACCCACTGAGTCCAGTTGGTGCAGCCTGCTGGTCTTGCTGGCTTGGCTTTGAGCAGAGCATCATAGCTACATAGTGCAACAACCATTATCATGGTCAGAAACCAGCACAACACAGCACCCAGCCTCATCCTCTGGCTCTTGTGTTTTTTTTTTTTTTTTTTTTTTTTGTTGTTGTTGTTGTTCCTTGCCTCTTTGAGCCTTAAAGAGACTTAATATAGATGCTCCATTTGGGCTGAGAACTCAACAGTCACTTATTTTTAGCATATTGTCTGGTTATAAGTCTATATTAACCACTACTCACTGTAGAAGAAGCTTCTCTAGCCAGGGTTGAGAGCAGCACTGATCTCTGGGTACAAATACTTAGAAGACAGTTTGGCAATGTGTCCATCTAGCAAAACAATAGTAGTAGGTTCTCCCCAGGGGCTTGTGATCTCCTAATCCATGGGGTTTGACTAGATTTGCAGTAGCAGGCACAAGTTACCTCCTGTATAGCAGACCTCAAGCGGGATTAGGAAGTGGTTGGTTACCATCACAACAGTCATGCCACTGTTACATTGGTGATCCCATCTTACCTAGCAGGTTGGTATTACAGCATTCAGTGTTCACTGCTGAGTAATACTCAGAGATAGCTGCTCCCCCCTAATGGCCTGCATAGCACCTTCTAGCACTAACAAAGTTAGCTAATAGGGAGGAAGTTTTTAAGTCAATTCCAACTTGATTTCTCTATGCTTGCAGCCAAAGTGTGTTGTGTCTTTAGCAGCAGGGTCTTACCATCCAGTTAGGGTGGGACTAAGAACAATGACTGTGCTGGGTTTTGTGTGTGTCGGGGAGGGATGGCCCTAAGGTCTCTATGACTTGATTTGTGTTTTGAAGTTATCATTCTGGCTGCCAGCAGCATGTTAAGAGATAGTGCTGGCAGGTTGAAACCGCAGAGATGGGTGGCAGAGCCTGAAGAGAGAGCATAGAAGAGGCAGAAGGAAGATGGGGGAAAGACAATTTGCCAGGAGGAAGTATGGGAGGACATCTGCCATCCAGCTTCTTATTCAGTGCCACACTGTGTGGACAGAGAGTCATTTTGGGTGTGGATTGTGAGCTGTCAGATGATGTAGAGCGGCAACTGACTTCAACACCATGGGGCGTTCCCTGGGCTGGTCTTAATTCCTCTTGTGTTACACAGGACTGGAGTCTCAATTACATCTCCTAACATGCTCAGCACCATTCTTTAGGGCCAGAGCCATCTCCTGGGAGCAGGCAAACAGAGATGCTGGGTCCTTTCTGCACAGAGACCCAGAGTCTGTTGGGGGTGGGGGGAGGAATGTCTGGGGCCTAAAGACAAAATGGGAGGAAGCCTAAGAAAGCTCCACCCCACTCCAGGCGGCTGAAATGGCTGCAATCTACTGCCATCTCTATTTACAGACTTCAAAGGGAGATGGGGAGAGACAGCCAAGATGCTGGAGCAACTTGAGTGCAGATGAGATCAAAGGCAAAGGAATGTGGTTTCATGGCCCACCCCTTCCCCAGGCTTTCACATCCAGAGATGCTAGTGTGGAGGGGCTCTGCGGGGTGGGAGCAGAGTCTAGCCGAACACAAGAAGCCCCTTCTCTCCCAGCCTTGATGCTTCTGGGTGAGGCTGAGGAGCTCAGAGTCCCTTTCTTCCACTGAAGCTACTGTGGCAGGAAAGCAAGGGCTTCTGGGAGGAAGTCATGACCTCCCCAGGCCCAGTGTACCCAGAGGTTCATTTATAGCTCTTTGGTGTGGGAGTTGGTTTGTGTGGCATCTAAGTGGAGGAACTGAAGTCCTGGTTCTTAAGTGGCATCTCGCTGTTCAGGAGCTGCCCTCTGTCCAAATGTAGAGATCTGCTTTACTTGGGAGCAGGCATAAACCAGAGCTCCTTCTTGTGGCAAGTTCTTTATAAATCTTGATGGGATTGAGGCCTGCTAGGGGTCATTACTTGCTAACCTGAAGCCAACAATAGCTGTTCCTGTTTGTAACTGCCTATCAGCCCTTGGAATTATCTCTCTCTGTATCAGGGACACTAGCTGTGTTCTTCTTCATGGCTCCTGGGCCTGGCATATAACACACACTCATGAATAAAAATAAAAATACACAGAAGAGTAATAGTGAATCCCTTTCTGTGTGCGCCATCTCTTCACAACTCCTCAGTCTTCTGTCAGGGTGTCATGACTACTGTCTTTGGTGACAGACGAGGACACTGAGGCTCCAAGTGGTCAGGATGCTGGCCCTAGCGGACAGCACTGGCCTGTGAGTAGATGGCGACTTGACAACAGTGCAGACGCATGGATTCAGGGGACAGACTGGAAGGCTCGCATCTGCTCACAGTTTCCTTTTGGCTCTATGAGAACATTTTCTTGGAAATCTTTAGGGGAAGTGATGAGGATTTTGGCTGCAGGCGAAAGCCCCTTTTTCCCACTGGTGCAGCTAAGGGCATGGGAAGGCTAGAAGGAGGGGGCCAAGGGCACAGATGTGAGTGGCTTCCACATACAAATGTGCCAAGGCAGTGATCTTCTAGGGACAGCGTCTAGCTAGAAAATGGGCCAAGAGGCCATTGAGCTGGCATGGCTCCTTGAGAGGTCTGGAGAGGTATGTTGTGGGCCCAGCATCGAACTGACAGGTCCAGCAGACACTATCATGATGCTCAAGAAGGCCAGGGAAGGGCCAGGGAGGAGCCACTTAGTCCCCGCTGCAGATAGTACCTTGACTTGTATTCAGTCTCCTGCAGGACTGGCTCTGGCCCTGGCTCTGAACTTGGAGCTGAAATACTTCTGATAAGGTGCTTAGATAGCCTGCGCTGGATGGGGGTATGCTAGCATTAGCCTGCGCCGTGCTGGATGAGGGTATGCTAGCATTAGCCTGTGCCGGATGAGGGTGTGCTAGCATTAGTCTGTGCCAGATGAGGGTATGCTAGCATTAGTCTGTGCTGGGTGAGGGTATGCTAGCATTAGCCTGTGCTGGGTGAGGGTATGCTAGCCTTAACCTGTGCTAGATGGGGGTATGCTAGCATTAACCTGTGCTAGATGGGGGGTATGCTAGCATTAACCTGTGCTAGATGGGGGTATGCTAGCATTAGCCTGTGCTGGATGAGGGTATGCTAGCATTGGGTTTCCCTAAGCAAGTCACCCCACTTTTTCCTCCCAGACCAATGGATGGTGGCAAGATTGAGTCTATAGCAAAACAGAGCCCTTAGCTCCCCACTGGCCATGTCAGCCAGGTAGGGCCTGCTGGGCCCTTCCATGGGCTTTCCCCTCTTCCCATAATCATGGTGGACTCTTGGATAACAGGGATACTGACTGTTTTCTTCATGGCTCCCAGGCCTGGTATATAACATGTACTCATAAAGAAAACACACACCACACAAGCACACACACACACACACACACACACACACACACACACACACACACACCCCTAAGGGGAGCTGCCATGAATTTTGGCTTTGTGAGGGTAAGGCTGGAGCTAGACCTGGTCCTCCAACCTCTCCAAGGCACTCAATATTATAAAGGATGTGTGTGTGTGTGTGTGTGTGTGTGTGTGTGTGCTCATGGGCACAGACTCATAGTCCTCTCTTTCACTACATGTG
Organism: Onychomys torridus; assembly: GCF_903995425.1. Taxonomy (NCBI): domain Eukaryota; kingdom Metazoa; phylum Chordata; class Mammalia; order Rodentia; family Cricetidae; genus Onychomys; species Onychomys torridus. The sequence goes on from NC_050444.1 coordinate 138,773,502, forward strand.
AGATTGGGTAAACTGTCCCCAGAGGCTGGCAGCACAGGGGGGTAAGTTATTAATAACAACAGCCAACATGCACACAGCTTTTTACCACCATTGTGTAGTGAAACTAGTATTTGATAGTTCACAAAACTGAAAGAAACAGCCATAGAAGCTGGGTAGTTACATTTTCTAAGAACTTACGGGTACTCTGGGCTTGGCCTCTACTACAATGATAGGATAGGGAGGGGAAGAGACTGGTCCCAGCCTCCCAGGAGGCCAGCATGAGTTGTATGGCACTTGGAGCAGCTACAGGTACCAGAGCTGAATGATGAGCCTCAGCTGGGTTTGGGGATCACAGACCTGGGTCCCACTCTTAGTTGTGCTATGTCCTGGCTGCACAGTCTGGGGAGGAGGCTAGCCCTGCTGCTCCCAACCCCTGGACATGGAACTCTGCTTTATTCAGGTAGGAAACATACATTTCACACCAGGTCTTCCGCAGGCCAGCTGCCATGCCCACAGGATGAGAAATGGCTCAGTTCTTTACAAAAGTGAAGATTTCCCCAAGGATGAGGGTGTTCAGAAATGTATGTTCTAGAAGGAATAACCGACTTTCCTTCAACCTAGTCCTGCTCAGGGATGTGTCAGAGCCACATTCTGTTCCAGAATTTGTTCTTCTTCTGCTGGTGACCTCTTTTTTGGCTGTGCCTTGCACATAGCACTCTCTGAACTATCCAGTGGTGATACGTGAGCTTGGAGATCAGGCCACCATGGAAATAGCCTTCAATTGCCACAGCCAGAGGAGATCTCTCAGATTCAGTTTAGAAGTATGTCTAACTCTGGCATCAACAGGAGATTCACTGAGTCTTTTTCGCTTTACTCCTAGTTTTCAGAAAGTAAAATACAGGGGCTTGGAAAACAGAGGTAAGCCCAGAGCATCAGCGTTGCCATGTGTGATGGAACTACTTCTGCTCCTGCTTAATTAAGATCTGGAGCTGGAGCTGACTCCAGGTAGGAGAGACCCTTGGATCAGTCCAAAGATGAAATGTCAGATACTATCCCTCTAAGCCTTGCCTTCTCCCTGTGAGTACAGAATCTCTGCTGGACAGAGCCTCTGATGTAGTCCCTCAAGTCTTCTCCCAGAGCGGGGACCCCTCCCCCCACAAGATGGTGGTCAGAGCTGGGAGGGCTTAGTGTCCTCTAAGACTTCTTATGTCTCTACAACTTCCTAAGCCGACACTCCCGGAAGGACTGGGGCTTCCTAATTCCTCTTCCTGTCAGGCAATAACTGTCTTGTTTAAACTGTTTCTAGGATTAGTCAAACAATTGGAGATCACAGCCAACAGCCGCCCTGTTCTCTCATTACTGGGTGCCTATAATTAATATTTATAAACCAAGAGGGTGCTTGTCTTTTTTTGTGTGTGCTGAAAGGGAATTCAGGATTTGCAGCCGGTGGCTGCAAACATACAGCCTCTTGTTACCCATCATGGAAAAAGAGTGTGCTGTCTTCAACAGACGTACTTGTAATTGTAGCTGGCAGAGAACAGCCCGGCTGTGTGGGGAGGACAGTGGGCAGAAACCTCAGGGGAGGGCATGGGGGTGCTGGAAGGGGACAGGCTGGGGGAGATGGGCAGTCACATCGATATTGAGACATAGAAAGAGAGAAATCAGGAAATGAATGAGGGAAAGAGAGAAATAGGGGTCCATTCAACTAGAGATGAAGAGAAAGAAGTTGGGGAGGGAGGGAGGGAGGGAGGGAGGGAGGGAGAAGGAGGGCGGGCACAGATTGCAAAGTAACAAGGAGGTGCTACAGAGAGCCAAGTGGCTGGCAGGGGACACAGGTGACCAGGGTCCTTTTTACCCACCTAGTATAAAGCACTTTGTCTGTTCCTGGTCTGGCACCCAGTTGTTATGCTAAATACTCACCCAGAATAGATCCTGACATAAGTGCCCCCAAATTGGGACCTGACATCCAGCAGATGTCCCCCTGGACCTCAGTAGGTGTCCCTGCCTTGTGTGGGAGCAAAGGCAATGGTGGCCATCCCAATTCGTGCCTGTGATTTTCCCTGTGACCAGCAGGGGGCAGTAGATTGTGCCCTGGGTAGGAGTTGGGAAATCTCTTCAGCTCTGCCACTACATTGAGCAAGATTCTTTTCTTCCGCGTGTTGTCTCCTTTTCTCCAGGTTAGGTGAGGGGTGGCTTTGAGTTTCTCTCTAGCTCTAGAACTCCATGTCTTCAGATCCTGGCTCTCTTTTCCTGTCAATCTGTTCAGGTGGGCTGTAGGGGCAAACAGGCACTTCCAAGGGCCACCAGAGACTCTCATATTTGCACATCAGAACTGGAAGAGGGCTTTTAGCTGCTCATGCCCCCAGGCCTTGGTGAGGTAGCTGGAGAAAAGGAAGTACTGCCAAGAGATGGCCTTGAAAGTGGGGCTCTTGGGAGCTGCAAACTTGACCCTGTGAAGGTGGCTGCCACATGGTTATTTATGAGGGCAGAAGATGTGGGAAGGAGAAGCTGAGTTTTGGGGGGTGGAGGGATGGGATGGAGAGGTAAGAGGGAGAAATGGGAGGTTAGAAGTATAGTTAAAGAAAAGCCAAAGGCTTGAAAGGAGATGTTAAAGCCAGCTTAGAATCCCCATTTAGTTTAGAAAAACCCACATCTGATAAACCGAACCCCAAAGTCAGGGTCTAAAACAGCCCCCTCTATTTGCATATCTCTGCCCAGTGACAGAGTTCTTTCCCTATCTCCACTTACCTCACGTGTCCATCCTCTGCCTCCTGAAACCAGTGGGTTAGCCTGGACACATCCTTTTTAAAGCTCAGGCAGAGGCCTAAGAGAGCAGGCAGGGCCACACCAGGTTTCCTGAGGTATAGGCTGGAGCTGGCACACCTCACTCTGTGGCCTGAGCCAGTAATGGGCCCCACTAAAATTAAGAGGGTGTGTATACGTGTTGGGAAGGGGTTGAAGAATACAGCCACAGTGAGGGGGGCCTGTAAATTTTGTGATGGAGGGTGCAGAAGTATAGGATGAGGCTAGGCACTGAGGCCAATGGCATAGTTTACCCACAGCACCTGACATATGTTAGGAACTGTGCCCAGAAATAGAGCTTCACAGGAACAAGGACAGACAATGTCACTGCCGTCATGGAGCTTAACATAAAAAAACGTAGCCACAGACCCTGAAGTCAGCCAAAGAAAGCCTAGGGGGCGCGATGGGAGAAATTGAGGTATGCTGTTGGTCTTAGGTCAGAACAAAGGGTGAGCATATCAGGGCATGCTGGGTGGGGGTGCGGTGGTGTGCTCAGCGGTGCTCTCTCCTCACCTTTGCTGTCTCCCGAGGAAAGGATCCTTGGGATCCATGGCTTGTCCCTCTTCCTCCATCACAAGCCACTGACCTCATTACCTGTGACTCGTGACAAATGGGCTCCCACTTGTCCCTCTCCTCCTAGTGGCTCCACCCCTCGGCTCCCTGTTTCTCTGCATCTCACCTCCGTCATGCTCTGCCCTCTGGTATATCTGGTTGACTTCTCAGATGATAGTCCCTCTGCACAGTCTTCCTGATCCCTCTGCAAGGTCTCCACTCCCCAGATTGGGCCTGCTGTGGATAACCTATAGAGCATGTACTGCTTGGGGCTGTGTCCAGAGAGTGTTCAAATCTGATCTCATTAGTTGTTTCTGCCACACTGCACTGATGTGGCCGGAGTTTTAGGACTCAAGTCCCAGCTCCAGGAGTCCCAAGGGACAGGACTCCACCACCAACCCCAATATGAGTAATGGCGATTAACAAAAGAAGGAGCTTGTGTGTGTGTGTGTGTGTGTGTGTGTGTGTGTGTGTGTGTGTGTGTGAGAGAGAGAGAGAGAGAGAGAGAGAGAGAGAGAGAGAGAGGTGCTTGCCGGGAGCAGATAAAGCAATCCACTGATCCCCCAAGTTCATCTTTAGAGTCATAACACAAACTGTAGGTTTAGAAAAAGGAAGAACCAGGGCAAGAGGGATGCAGAATGAAGCAAGCCTAGTCCAGGTGTGGTCTGGTTGGTCACTGCCTCCATCCTGGTTCTACAAAGTGGTCTGAAGAAGACTTCACTGCTCGGGGATAATCGAATTCTTACGATTTCTCCTGCTCTAGGGTGCATGGGGATGATTGCTAGGAGGAAGGAGGTGTTCTGTCTGTCCTGCAGGATGCTGCTCACCCTGGACTCCATGCTAACTTGCAGTTTAGGGACAATGATGAGGGACATCTAGATACCTTTGTGGGTCTGGGCCAGAGCGATGGGCTTCACTTGTTTGTCTTCTGTGCTCATCTCCGTGCAGGTTCAAATGCACCTGCGTGTGCGTATATGAGGCGGCTGGGGGGCAACCTTGGGTGTCATTCCCTAGGTACTGTCTACTGATTTTTTTGACAGGGTATCTAAATGTCCTGGAACCTGTCATGTAGGCTAGGTTGACCAGCAAGTTCAGGGACCTACCCTATCTGCCTCCCCAGTGCTGGGATTACAAGGGCATGCCACCACACCCAGCTTTTTCTGAAGACCAGCACTTTATAAAAGCCTCAGTTGCCCTCATCTTTGAGTTTTCAGCCTTGAAGAGGGATGCGAGAAGCCAGGCATCACCGTTTTCTATCGATGCACCTCAAGTGGCTAACAGACCTATGCAGAGCCCAGCAGGTGACGCAAAGAAACAAAATGCTTTCAGAAGTGTGAGCGGCCATCCACCTCGTGAGCCTGAATGAGGAGTCAGTGTGGTTATTTATTACTTTATTTTAGCAAAACTGACATCTAAGTGCCTGCGATAGGGCTTAGTGTGGGAATCCAGAAGGCCCTGAGGACGCTGCATCTCCTCCCACGCTGCCACACTCCTTCTGTAGCTAAGTGGACAGTGAACTCTCAGAGCTGGGGACTGTGCTAACTGCCTCTCCATCTCTGTCCCTGGGTCACAGAGGAGGGTCTGCCACAGTTTGTTGAGACTTTGGAGTCACTGGTATGCTCTAGGATGGCACCATGCTCTGCCCAGAGGGACCTCTTCACCTTTTCTCAGCCATAGACTTGTCCCCACTCCATCCTTTGTAGTTTGTCTTGGTGATAGGCAGGACTGTTGGGGAGAAGGGGAAAGCTGAGGCTCATTTAGAGACTAGGAAGTCTGACGAATCCTCCAGCAGGCACTGGTTAGTGGAGTTTGCCATTGGCCCTCAGGTCTCTATTACCACAGTGAGTGGAGCGGAGTCTCTGGTCAGCCTAAGGGGAGGGTCCAGCACATAGTATGCCTTTGTGGTTTGTTGATTGAACCATAGAGGGCTCTGTGAAGGCTTCCGCGACAGAAATCTGAACCTCACTCCGATACTGGAATCACCGGGAAGCATTGAAGACATTCCACTCTAGACCAGGGAAGTCGTGCTCTGGCGGCAGCACTAGAATTAGTGTGTTGTGGATGTCTTTCTGTATGCTGTGAATATGTGTTGCTCTGATTGGTTGATAAATAAAGCTGTTTGGCCAATGGTGAGGCAGAATAAAGTTGTGTGGTACATTTCAACTGGAGAGGGAGGAAGAGGAAAGGGGAGGCAGAAGAGACGCTGCAAGCCACGCCAGAGAAGCAAGATGTGAAAGTACCGGTAAGCCGTGAAGCCATGTGGCAACTTATAGATACATAGAAATGGGTTTAGTGATAAGAGCTAGCTAGCGAGAAGCTTGAGCCATAGGCCATTCAGTTTGTAAATAATATAAGCCTCTGAGTGTTTACTTGGGACTAAACAGCTTCGGGATGCAAGTGGGAGAGATTTGTCTTGACCATGGGAAGGACACAGGAAAACTTCTGACTACGTTAGTGTCAAAGTCTACTAGGGTGAGTACAGTGAGCACAGGGTATACCAGACACATCAGGAACCTGAGTGTCTATGGGAGAAGGACTTCTCTTCTGGGTCAAGTCCATTCTGCCAAGGTGATACCACTGCACGCTGTTGTTCAGGACCTGGCTGGTGACACACTGTGGTCCTTCACAAGGGACTCTCAAGATCACCTGAGCTTTGTCACTCACAGGCACATGGAAGGACAGACTGAGGCAATTGACTTCTTGGGCCAGGCCTTGGTGGGATGCACACCTTTCCACACACTTTCCATGGGCAGCTCCATCCATGAGCCCATCTGTATGCAGGGAACTGGGAGATTGGATCCCCGGTGTGAAGCCACTTGGTGGCCCACACTGTCATAGCTTCCCTGGTGATCCAGTGTGGGGCAGCTGAGATGCTGTGCTCCACAGCTTGGTGGGGGTTGACGACAACACATTCCCTCACCTGGTGCTTCAGAGCTCCTCCCAACCTGTAGTGCCTTCTGATGTCTTGATGCTTCTGTCTAGAGGACCCCTGGGGTCTCAGGATAGCAGCCTCCTTCCCTGGGGAGGTTTGTAGGAGAGTCATAAGAACCAGTCCTGGAGGCTTGGTCCTTATTTGGAGGTTTCCTTGGAGGCAGGCCAGTGCCAATGAGCATGAGCTGTGACTGGGGTAACCTAGGACATGGGTAAGGTGCGCAGATGCTGTAAGGAGTGAGGTCTATTGGTTAGGTTTCTTTCTTCCTTCCTTCTTTCCTTCCTCCTTCCTTCCTTCCTCCTTCCTCCTTCCTTCCTTCCTCCTTCCTTCCTTCCTCCTTCCTTCCTTCCTCCTTCCTCCTTCCTTCCTTCCTCCTTCCTTCCTTCCTTCCTTCCTTCCTTCCTTCCTTCCTTCCTTCTTCCTTCTTCCTCCCTCCCTCCCTCCCTTCCTTCTTTCTTCCCTTCTTTCTTTCTTTCTTTCTTTCTTTCTTTCTTTCTTTCTTTCTTTCTTCCTTCCTTCCTTCCTTCCTTCCTTCCTTCTTTTCTCACTCTCTCTCTCCCTCCCTCCCTCTCTCTCTTTCTTCCCCTTCCTTCCTTCCTTCCTTCCTTCCTTCCTTCCTTCCTTCTTTCCTTCCTTCCTTTCTTCCTCATTCTCTCTCCATAGATATACATACACACATGCATACATAACATGCATGTATATACAGGTGTGCAGTGTACACATGTGTACATGTGCACAAATGTGTGGATGTGTATGGAGGCCAGAGGTCAACGTTGAATGTCATTCATCTGGTACCATCCACCTTGTGTTTAAAGACAGGGTCTCTCACTGAACCCGGAACTCACCCATTAGGCTAAACTAGCTGCCAGCCAGCTCCAGGAAGCCTCCAGTCTCTGCCTCCCCAGTGCAGGGATCGCAAGCACACACCAGCACACCTGTCTTGTAACCTGAGTGTTGGGAGTGGAACTCGGATTCTCACGTCTGCAGGGCAAGCATGTTGCCAACTGAGCCATCTTGCCAGCCCCTGGTTCTCACTCTTAACGCCACTCCAGCTCTGTGACAAGTCACCATGGCACTGGTTTCTCCTCAATGTCCAAGAGGAAGGGATTCCACGGCCCACTTGTCTCCCTGCTCACATCCTTCCGGAGGTCTTCCATGCTGCTTCCTGGTGGCTACCCTCTGAACAATTCTGGATACTATCAGGCTCTGGAAGGAATTTCACAGAACATGACTGATGTTTTACTACATGGCAGTGCTCTCGAGAGAGGTCTGTCCTCTTCTGGGGGATGGCTTTGTGGTGACACATTTCTCTGAGTACACAAGGAGTATTGTAAGGGGACATTGGAATTTTATAGCTCATGTCAATCATTCATTCACCCAACAAAATTGACAAAGTCCTAAGCTAGGCATGGGGATACAGCACTGACTAGGGCCAACACAGAGGTCCCTTGCAGCTTTTACATCATTGGGTCTGAATTCAGGCGGGTCTGCCTGTTCAGAGTGCCCCCATCCCTGACCTGTGCTGAGGGCTTGTCACACCTCAGACCAGCCTACTTCCGGCGAAGACCTCACCGGAATCCAGATGCAGAAGCACCTTTGCAACAAGTGGATTAAACAAGGCCACTGCCTCTCACGAAAGTGTCTGGGAGGCTTTCAAGGCTGAGAAAATTGTGCCTGGAGACATCAAATGTGCAAGGACTAGTTTCTGTCAAGGCAGTGGTTTTATTTGTGGAAGCTTAATTTCTGTCAGGCTTAATAGTCTTAGTGATTTAAAAAAATGTTGACTCTTTCTCTAATTCTAAAAGCTGTATATACAAGGCAGAACATCCATGAAACAAAGATAACGCTCACCCACTGTCTCA